>NW_009200212.1:24555-69564 GCF_000690835.1 Fulmarus glacialis
AGGTAATCATTCTAAACTTAGCACCATCTGTATATTCCCTAACAGTATTCTTTTACAAGAACAGGAGGTAGTATAAATGAAGCTGAGCTTGCTTTACCCCAGATAGTGCTCCTGTGTTACTGAATAGTTGCAATGGTGCTTCTAAGTAGCACAAATATTTGGCTTGTTTTAGAGCTTAAAATGACTATTTTTACATTTAACCTTCCAGCATTCACAGTTTTGATAATTTTATGTTTTTTTCATGTTGACTTTTGTATCAATAGATTTGACATTCACATCGGTTGTGTGACTGAGGACGCAAGACCTCTATTGTCCAATCTATTGTTTCCCTGTGATGATGTTTCTATGAGATAAATTAATCTTGACGAGTGTTTCCTAAAAAGGAAGAGAGAGAAGTTTCCACTGTGGGACTATTGAGAATCAAAAGGTCATTCAAATCTGATATACTTTAAAAAGTTTAACTGTTATTATTGTTTTGATTAGAAGTGTACTGTTTTACCAAAATAGTTATATGCAGGAAAGGCTGTTGGGTGGACACTCATATGTAAACGCATTACACTGAAATAGCTAATACAGCTTCTAAGAATAAGCTGTATTTGAATAAGCATGTTCATCTGCACTAAGGAAATTCTGTAAAACCTTGTAGCAGTAAAACTAGTGTAGGTAAGGCTCCCCTAGCAACCTATGGCTAATCTAGGAATAATAAATAATAAATAATAAACAATCCCTGTTCCCTGAACCTAACCTTACAAAGCTGTTGTACAATATGGAGGAAGGGCATACAATTTTTATCAATGAGCTTCATTCTCCTACCAGGTGAAGTAAATGTGACTCCCTTCCCCAGTAACAACGGTATGTTATATTCTTCTCTTGGCACCTGCTCGTTTAAATTAGGACTCACTTTTTGATCTTTAACTTTTAAAATATTCTCTCCATCAGTGATGTAAAGCAGCTTGCAATATATATGTAGCACAGATCTTTCACATTGAAGGAAAATTTAAGCATGTTAAGTAGGTGTATGGCAAAAGAAGATCCAGGAAGCCTTAATCATTTAAGTTCATTTAAGCTCTTTTATTGCACCATAATAGACGCATTGATACTCATTCTACAGAGAAGTAAAAGTAAAAATGGAGTATGGCAAGACAATGTAGAGCCAGTGTGCTTCATTGTCTATTTATAATTCTTTAAAGAGAAATTAAAATAACGTCTCTAAATAACCAATTAATTCAATAAAGCAAATACATGCATTTACATTTACATTTTACATGTATTTACATCTATTTACTGATTCTATTAGAGGAATGTAAGCATTATTAACTTCGGAGTAAACAGGAGGCATAGACTATTTGGTTCCTTGATGGTCTTTTGCTTTGTACTCTTATGCTTTGAGGGAAGAAAAACAAAATATTGAGGGTGTAGTAAGAAGGGTGCCAAACGGTGAAAAATGTGTCTCCTCCTTACCAGCTACTATTCCTACTGCTGAGAAGGAGCAGGTTCCAAAGCAGGCAGGTGAGTGAGAGCTGGTGACAGCTGGAGAAAAGTAAGGCTTATTTAGTGTGGGGGTGGCTGGTTTCCCAAGGTCCAAAATTGCAGCAAGAACACCTGGAAAAACTCTTGAAATGACCTAACGTGCACAGTTTGCATGTATTTTGTAAAGTAAGAGATAATTTTTGTATTTATTTTTTGTTGTTACTTTTTCTTTTGGGGGGAGGTATAATCATGTTCTGCAATACATTGTATTTTTATGGAGCATTGTTTCATAAAATCATCACCTCCTCGATGCTGAGCTAGTAGGAAAGAATGAAATTTCATTGTAATGTCACTTAGATCTATCACCAATCAACTCTGGTTTCTTCTCACTTAATTACTCATCTCATCCTAGACTATTTATATCTTAGAAATACTTGGTTTATTTTTCCCACTCAGAAAGAATGCGACTAGAACAAATTGAAAACAAAAGGAAAAACCCGAAGTTGCTTCAAAATGAGTGAGCATGGAATTATTCTTCTGAAAACCCTTGAGCTTCTTGATAAATTATTAACACTTAACAAAGAAAAAGCCTAAATCATCAGAGATGTAACTGCAGACTTTTTGTGCTGAACCTTTTTCTTTTTTAAAGTTGTATAGTGAAAACACTCTTTTGTTCACAATGCATTAATTCTTACTGCTTGTAGAAATTATTTTGGAAGGTATCATATTTTAAATACGAGTTTCCAGTAATTTTTCCACATTACTCCTTTGCTTGTGTGTCTGTGCGTGCAGCCAGTAATACACAACAACGGCTTCATTTCTTTCAAAGTTGATATGTTTTACATTCTGAATATGTTAGTCAGTTTCTCTAACATAGTCTGGAGAACTTCTGCAAAACACGAAGCTCGGGCTTCCCAACACTAAACCAAAGTGAATCAGTAAGTTGCTTTCCACACATTTAAAGTTCCTAACAACACCTTTGCTATTCCTGTATTTTAAATGTGCGTGGAACATTCTTTGCTAACATAACGTGATTTCAGCTAAGTTGTGACAATTTTCAGCAGCTGAGGATCTCTTGCTCAGTTGTCACATATTGCTATAATTCACCTTCTCTGAATAATATTTGCATTACAGCTATTAAAATCTATTAAAAATAAGCCATGTGCAGAATTTTTTGCTTTACCAAAGAGGAATATAAATAGAAGCTGTGATATTATACATTACAGTTAACATGCAGGCCATCTGGGCCCCAGGAAAGTCAAAAGGAGTTTTGCCATTGCTTTAAGTGACACCAAGATTTAACCAGATTTTGCAACTAGATCTGTCTAGATACACTCATTTTTTCCCTCTTCATGATGGCATGAAAAAATGAGAAATTTTCTCAGAAAATGAGAATCATATCCACACAACACATTCATAGCCACTCTTTGGAGAAGGGTTGAGAGCTACCTCGGTGGTATGCCTCCATTTCCCCCAGTCCTGAGGACGACCCTCTGTGGTGGCTCAGCTGTATCAGATTCCAGCCTTCCCAGATCTGTGGGACCCCACAACACCTTATCAATAAAGGATGAGATGGAAACTGCATGAAAACTCTCCGAGATTTCTTGCCACCACAAGTGTCAGGAGGGGTGTAGCTCAGATGCATCTCTTTTTACTTCATGAGGATTTACTGGTGACAACAGCTCCGTGCTCTGTAACAGACCTGCAGAGAACCAGCTGTTTTGCTGCTACAGTCTGGGACACAATGCAGGAGGGTGGGCAGCAAGGCAGCATACAGTACTAATAGTGGGTGGATAGTATCCAGGTCTACAGGGTCTTCCTTTCAAATGCACACAGCACGACCCTCCAGCTTTTTATCAAAGCAAAATCAACCATTGCTTTGAGAACAGCCAGCTGGAAGTGAGTGGGATGAGTGGGACACAAAAATGGCCTTGTAGCAAGAAAAGGGAAGTACTGTGGAAAAACATCTGATTCACACAAGTGCTCAACAACTTTTAGGTTCTTTCAAGCATTTCAGTGCTATTAGGTATCCAAATAATGTCTGCTTATGCCTAAGGCTGGGCTTTTCTTTCAGAAGTAGGCCTGACCACAGTGATCTGTAAGTTCAGGAATTCAGGACTATGTTACCATAACACTTAGCTAGGAATAAAAACACATACAGTAATGTAGCCTCTAACTGGTTCACCGCATGGCAGGCTTTCTACTTAGCAACAAAAGCCAGCACTAGCATCTCACTTCACTGCTTTGCAGTCTGCAGTGTCTTCTCATGTCATGCAGGATATAGGGAATCACTAATGCTAATCAGGCCCAAGACTCCAGCAGGATCTTCCAGTACAAATTGGAAAGTCCAGGCACTAGTGAAATCACTTTTGGGAAAAATTGCATAATCATCTACGTACAGGAAGGATGAACTTAAACTGAAATGTTTGCAGAAAAGAGTTGGAAGGATCATTAGGGAATGGAAGACCTTTTAAGAGATTTAAATAGAGCAGCATGTTTAGTCTAGCAAAATGAAGATCGAGGGAGAAAATGAATGCTGTCGACAAATACACTGGTGAAGAGGGGTAAACACTAGGAGGAAAAGCTTTTTAGGGTAAAAGACAGCACCGACACAAGGGTACAAACTGACCCTTAATGATTTTAGACTGGAAAAACAAGGAGAAGGTTGCTGCAAGAGTGAGATGCTGGAGTTATGACAGCAGCAGTGGAAACAAAGGGTTTAAGATGGAGTTTGACCTAGCTATGAAAGGGTCTATATAATGGGACTAGCTATGATGTGGAAGATTGATCTTGATAACTGTGATACTTAATGCAGTTTTATCTTTTTAAGACCTAGTCTACAAACAAACATGTACTGAAATAACTCCAGCCATTGCCTCTCCAGCTGTGAGCAGGACCTTCACACAGCAGCTGCATTCCACAAGAACAATGAAATGAGTCCAGACTCCCTCACGAGCAAGAGAGACAGGGACTTGGCTTTACTACATTTGGAATATGTTACTTGTAGAACTAAGGCTAAGCTTCAGATCTCACTGCATTCATAACTAAATATAAAACTAATTTGCTTGATTTCCTACAGTAAGCTTTATAGGCACATAGACACGTTCTGATTTTAATGATCTTTTTGTTATTTCTACAACTGGGGAGAGAGAATGAGTGGGGAAAAAGTATGGTTGTGATTTTCATAACTGTTACAAAATGTTCATTTTTAAAACTTTTTTGAGAAAGATAGGCAGGTGTCTAACTTTAATGAAGGATTCTTCACCATTTCCTTAGAGCAATTTCTTCTAGGATATGTGTTCTTAGACATCTTAGGAATTTAGAAAAATAATTTCAGAGCTACTTTGAGTTTTGCAGTGCTGTATTAATAAATAACTTGGCAAAAAGGCTGCCTTTATGTATGAGCAGGCTTATGACTGTTCCTAGAATTCTCTTTCTGTTGTACTACATCCGGAGACTATACACAACTTCTTAGACTTTCGTCATGGCCTTGTATTCTCATGAAATCAATGAAAGTCCTTCTGATCCTCTAGTCAGAACAGATAAAAAGGGTCTCTAAAGACAATCTGTCTTTTTCCTGTCCTATTGCTGAAGAGAGACCCAGAGGTGCCCGCTGGTTTGCCACATTTCCATGCAACACAGTGAGGCCTTGCTTGGGTGCGTGGCTTGTCTTAAAATGACTGACTCCTCTTCACAAGTCTTAAACAGACAGTTAGAAGCAAAGCATTAGAGCCACATTTCTTTATGATCACATTTAGATTTGCTGGTTTTAAATTCCTTGTCGTATTTTGTCTGATCAGAAGAAACTTCTTCTAGTACAGTAAGTGCTTGCAGGCAGACTATAAAAGTATCAGTTACTCTCTTTCAGCATATTCAGCTAATGGGTAATCTTATTCAAAGATCTAAACTATTTATTTATAAAACACAATAAAAAAATGATCTCTGGTGTAAAGCAGTTACTGTAGGGAGGGTTTGGGCCAGTTGGATCTAGCAGTGCAAATAAGAGAAGGGGAAAACAATCCTATAAATGGATGAGATGAAGAAGATTTATGAGATCATCTTGAAATTCCCCCAAGATAAACATCAGGAATAAGTTACCACAGAAAACAAGTGGTGATTATCTATGAGTTCAAGAGATACCTGATTCTTTTTGAGGAACACTGAATCATATTATTGCAGAGTAGGATCCTGTCATGGTTACATTTCAGATCCATGGTCTAAACTGGGTTGAATGGGACACTTCCAAGGCCACCTATATATTACTGGAAATATAACTGGGAATTCTGTGAAGGATTTCCCAACTCAGTATTCATTTCTGCATATATTTCTTGTGCTCTAGACTGGTCAAGGGGTGGTGGCCAGAAGAAAGACATGCTTAGTACTTTGCTGTGGCCTTGCTGCAAGGAACTGGGAGGAAGAGGAAGGGGGCAAACCCAAAATGACTGAAGCATTATAAACTCATATAACTTCCTACAGACAGATCTATTTTCTGATTGCTTTCTGACAGCCACTCAGAAATAAGAGAAAATATATTTTAAAGTGATAACTCTTCCTTCATTCCACAGGAGGTAAACCCTGCTTCACTGTAAAATTGATCTGAAGGATATTCAACAGGAAACTTCACAGAGCACCATGGACTCTGCTTATCCTCAGGTCAGATCTACAGCTTTCAGTTTGTTAAACAGTTTTACAGTAGAGAAATCCTAATTTCCTCAAGCCTAACTGGTCCTGTAAGAATCCCTCACAGGTGTAAATTGTTACAGCTTTATGGATGGATTTGAGATATCTCTTTGTTTCTTTTCTTCCTTTCTTTATCAAGTCCAGACATCACTGAATTTTATAGAATCTGTGTGAAATCGTATTTAAAGCAACATCTTACATCGTGTAAAGAAGGAAACCCACCAAAACTGTGTAATATTTGCTTTTCAAGGTATTCTTTTGCAACTGAAGTGATGAACTCTTGGTTTATCCAGTTAGAATATCTAAGGATATTACCCAGTAGCACAGCTTTCTAACTGTGAAAAAAGCTTCATACCTTTTTGAACTCTCCTACATCATACACACATTTGTCACTGGAAAAACAATCTAACTGGAGAGTAAAACATGTTCAAAAGACATGTAGATTTAATCAGGAAATATGATTGAATGGATTATTGCATGAGTTTTAGAAGGAAAATGTCGAAGTTCAATATTTCAGATTGTGTGTCCTCCCTACTGTGACTCCATCATGTGCAGACTTTTTGCATACATAAAAAGACCTGGCTGATCTGAAAAGCTGGCATGTATCAACTAATAATTTTGATATAAATTTAATGCTGGTAGAAAGTATAATGAATATGAACAAGCAGATATAGAATGCAAATAACAGTATATATCTACCTCCCTTGAATGAAGACTAATGGAAGTTTGCCCTCTTTTCCCGTAAAAGGAAACAGTTCACAGAATCCAAAAAATAGCCATGCTCAAGCCCAATTGTACATATCTCTGCCTGACAGTGATGAACTTTTTATGAGATAGTTTAAATTATATCTTTAAGACATTTCCTAAAAAGGAAGAGATAGAATTGTCCACAGCAGATTAAAAGATGTGTTAAGAAACAATGAACAAACAATCCAAAATTGGACTCCGTAGTATTTCAATTTATTTGCACTTAGCACACATCTGAATATCAAAACACTAAGTCAAATTCAACATCAGTTTATACTTTGCCTGACTTCCTAGACTTCAGTGTGGGATACAACGCAGTACACAATTAGTCTGGCTTTCTAAAGAAATGTGGTTTGGAAATCTCACTATGGGTTTGTGTGTGTGTGAGATACTGGACTACTTTTGAAAACCTTGGTCTGTTTCAGTCAGAGTTGATGGACAGGTAAATGGCTCAGTTCTGTTTGCTACAAACTTGATTAAAATAAGCAGCTAGGCAGCAGAGAAAGACCTTTTTAGTATGCCTATACTCCCCCAATGCAGAAGAGGCTGTATCATGAAAGGAGCCTTTCTTAGACATGAGAGAATCCACACAACAGGATTTCCCCCTGCTCCCAAAGATGTGAAAGCTCTTAAAAATCATGATGCATTAACAATGCTGGTTTATTTGTATAAGTGTGCAATACTTATGTCTTAATATGCATATAATGTTGTAGATTGAGTTTTATTCTGTACCAGAAAAAGCTGCATTACCCAGTGGGTCAGCCACTAACTTACATTCTTTTCTCAGATTTGCCCACTGGAATGATGTATCTTCCAACATGCCAAGGACAAAATGGTTATGATTTAATGTAGTAAGGAAGCTTTCAGAATGCACCTTGCAAATGCAAGTTAACAGTGGAGAGAGGCAGGCAGTAAGACTTTCTTTTATCCATATTCAGTTTTCAGAACTGCAAGAGGAGCCCTACAAATGGAAAAGTGTGTAATTTATATTTTGCTTGCTGTCATGTTATATGATATACAGAAAGCAAGGCACAGTGGGAATGCTTTCATCTGAGTGACACTTTGCAAGGTGCATGGTGAAGAGGCAAAGCCCTCAATTCCAGCAGGGGAAAGCTCTAGGACTATGCATAAACTGGTGTGCTCTTGGGCTTCTGGCCGTGGGGATATGCCCTGGCAACAACATGTCTGAGATCAGAGCAAGACACAAGCAGACATTCATTTTCCATTTCTATGGTCAGTTTTCAGTAGAAGGAACTGAACATATGGGGCAGAGGGGAGCTAGGCATACTTTAGCTATGTCTTGATGCTGTTTTGCTGAAGGTTCTTAGCTTCAGTGTGCACTGTCTCTCCATCGCTCAAAGCCAACACAGTCTGAATGAATTAATTTCTAAGTGAAGTGGAAAAGCCTAGAGGGTTTTTAAGTTGATGCGAAGGCACTGAGACTTAGTGAGCAATGGCAAGCCTCCTGCAGATTGTGGGACAGCTGCATGTTGGGCTTGCAGAGCCATTTTTTTGTTGCATGAAGTGCAAAGTAATCCTTTTGCTATATGACTCTCTTCCACCCTGATGAAATGATCTGGTAAAAGGATGCCACCCCACATGTGGACTACTTACAGTTTTTCTCCTTTCATTCAATAACAGTAGGAAAGGAAAATATCCTTTGATTACTCCCACATCAGGGAGCAATCCACAATATTAACAGGATAAATATTTTTCATGATGCAGCAGTAATTAAGGATGTCCGTTTCTCTTGCTTGCTTGCTTTAAGAATAGTGTCAGATACTCCATGGCTACAGGATAGTTTAAGGTTACAAATACCACTAGGATAGAGTGTCTCATGCCTCACTTAGAATGACTTAACCAGAGAGTTATTTCATGGTGGTCTGGTTGCACCTGCTCACACTTAACTGATTCTGCACAAATTTGACCTCTGCCTGACATCTCTGCTAACGTGTCATGGCACAGTGAATATCCCTCTTTTGGTGGACATGTGCTGTATTGTTTCTTGAACTGTGGTGACAGCCAGGTTATTCTGACTGCTCTCCAGATATAGGATGAGACAGTCCTCGCTCCCCAGCACAGTTCCAAAAAGATGAACAATAATAGTCAAACAAATAAATTAGATGCCTTGCTGGAAATCCCTGAATATTAGATTTCTGGAAGCCATCACTATCCCATCTTGCCCTCTTTTCCAAGTCATGTAGTCATATTGCCTTATGATTGATTGTATTTCAAACTGAGAGCAAAATCTAGATTTTTTCTTCAAATGATATAGTTTTTCATGGGAGTTTATAGAAAATATGATTTTAAGGCATCTATCATTGAAACCTTATACAGCCTGTTAAGCATACATATTTACAATACCATGTTGTGTATAGTCCAGTAAAGCACTGCAGTTCCATATAACAGTACTCCTTAGATACCCCAGCTAATGCTCTTAGGCTAAGCACTAGCTTCCAAACAATTTACCTGCAAATTTTTTCATCTAATTTGACAGAACAGACAAAAATGGATAGAAGCACAATGTTATCTTTCTTATTCTAGAGATGTCTGTCTTACCTGTGGAGAGATTAAATTATTTGCCCAAGTTCACATTCACAGTTCAAGTCGGTGCAAGAGCCAAGAGAGCCTAGAAGTTCAGGTTAATGCTGTAGTTGGAGGAATCTTTCCCTTTCCCTTTGTTCTTCCTATTAGCTTGGTTGTCTGCCCTGGCAATGCTAGGGAAAACTCCCTTCACTGTACCAGTCCAAGCACAACTATCAGTGTTGTTACTTCCAGTATGAGAAATGGCATTCCTCAGTGTGCACATCCTTAGTGTGGTTAGGATTTCCCCAACACTGTCACAGGATATAGGGCTCACTATAGAATCCTAGTTAACATTTAGAATATTTGTGGCTTACATTCAAAAGTAATTTCATAAGCCAAATGCAGTGAAAGCTCTTGCAACCCTGTGGATGCAGAAGGTCAACAGTCAGCTTGTTAAGTTGCTGTCTCCATCTGCATTTTTCTAGTGAGAGCAGTTTGGATAAAATAACAAGTGACGTGAAGCTTTTCTGAATTTAGAAAATACTTGATGATTAAACATAAATACATGAACCATGAACTGCAGATATGTGTATCTGCCAGGAGAGGAAATAGAAATATTATGAGTAAGTCTATTCTCACAATTTTTCCAACCCACCAGATAAATTTACTAGAAATTAAGGTGGAGGAAAAGAGAATATATCCACAGAAATTTTTCTGTACTGCAGCAGAGTGCTTTGTCAAAAAGGAATAGATGGAAGCCCTGAGAGACAGGGCTAACATCCTACAGTATTATTGAGAAACAGAAAGTAGTGGCTGGAATTCTGTTTCCTACAAAGAGGATAAATATTAGAAAACAAATAAGACATCCAGTTATTACATTATAAAATAGATGGCAATGATAGCTGTTTGGGACTCCAAGCATTTAAAATCTTTTCTTTTGATTCTGATACTGCCTTTAGAAAGGTGTCTAAGGAGCCTGGCATAAATATTTTCAGTTGAGGTGTTTTTTTCTTCCAGTTGTCTAAACATAGTGGCAGTGAGCATGGGTTTCTTAAATATTATTCTTGGTGCACATTTTTCTTTTTAAGTATGCACCATATCTGTAGGCAGCTAATGAGTGACCTAGAGCTTATCCTATGCTATAACACATCATGCATTTTTAGTCCACATGGATCACAACCAGTTGGGGATTTGAAGATTGGTGGCAGCCTTGGTTGTGGTGCAGTGACCATGAGATGGTGGAATTCCGGATCTTGAGAAGAGGAAGCCAGGCAAAAGCAAGATCAGAACGCTAGACTTCAGGAGAGCAGACTCTAACCTGTCAGGGATCTGCTTGGAAGAATCCCATGGGATAGAGTTTTGGAGAGAAGAGGGATCCAGGAGATATGGTTTGTTTTCAAGGATCTCCTCCTCCAAGCTCAGGAAAGGTCCATCCCAATAAGAAGGAAATCAAGCAAAGGTGGCAGGAGACCTGCATGGATGAACAAGGATCTGACTAAACTCAGACAGGAAGCATACAAGAGGTGGAAACTGGGTCCAGTGACCCAAGAGGAATACAGAAACACTGTCAAAGCATGCAGGGACAAGGTTAGGAAAGCCAAATCCTATTGAACTGAATGTGAGGTGATGGTGAGAGATGTGAAGGGCAACAAGACAGGCTTGTGCAAGTACATCAGCAGCAATAGGGAGCATAGTAGGGAAAATGCGTGCTCACCGCTGAAAGGGTCAGGGGACCTGGCAACAAAGGTTGTGGAAAGGGCTAAGGTATTTGATGCCTTCTTCACCATGGTCTTTACTGGTAAGACCTTTAGGCATTCCGGATTCCCAAGACCAGTGGGAGAGTCTAGAGCAAGGAAGACTTACCCTAGATGGAGAAGGATAGGGTCAGGAAATATTTAAACAATATGGACATATACAAGTCCGTTGGGCCTGATGGCAGGCAACCACAAGTGCCAGGGTTATTGCAAGGGCATTCTTGATAATCTTTGAAAGGTCATGGTGATCAGGAGAGGTTCCTATGGACTGGAAGAAAGCAAATGTCACTTCCATCTTCAAGAAGGGAAAGGAGGATTTTGTCAGCCCCACCACAATCCCTGGGAAGGTGATGGAGCAAATAATCCTTTAAACCATTTTAAAACAAATGAAGGACAAGAAGGTGATTGGGAGTAGGCTGTTTACATGTACAAAGGGGAAATTATGCCTCATCAACCCAACAGCCTTCTATGCCCTGTACTCCTCTCTGGGCACTCACTCTTGGATAACAGGATGTTGGCTAGATGGAGTCTGATGTGATCCAGTACAGCTGTTCTTATGTTCCTGTGACACTGATCTATGTCATTTCAGACCTAGAAAAGTACCTCTTCCCCCAAGATGAGGGGGGAAGCCAAGTTAAATATTCCCTGGTGAAGCTGTGTTTATAGACATTATGAAAGGTCAGTGGAGATGTCTGCTATCCTGGGAAATACTTCTCACAAAGTTACTGTACCACCTAAGACTGTAGTTCAGATTTATAACCCCCAAGTCATTTGCTGAAATTTGACAGGTGGCTGTTGGGCCAGGTGGAGGGACTGAGCCTGGCCTAACCTAACTTTACTGCATTTCCATGACTGTGTCTCATTTGCTTTTAAAATTCTGCCACAGGATGCAGGCAACATAAGCCTGGGAGGAGGAGGATGGGGGGACAATGTCCTGGCAGTGTAAAGTTGTTGGATGTGGGGAGCTTCTGTGCACCAGATGGAAACCTGGTGTCAGTCTGACCGTGACAAGCACAACTAGCCAGTGTATGGCAAAAGGCGCTGTCCACAGAGCCAGAGAGCCAGACTTCCCTTTTGGCAAAGCCCAGAGGAAGAAAAAACAGAACCCTCACAGTTGACAAAGCAGTTCATAACACAGGACTCCTAATGTGCAGCAGTGCTCTTCATGTGAGGTTCTTGGTCCTGTGCCTTCTAACTAGGCCTGTTCCTGGACCTCTCTCCTGCTTCCCCTCCACTCTTGCTCCCCAGTGACCTATTGTCTCTCTGGTCACCCATTGCTTTGACCTTGCTCCCCTGCCTTGGAAGACTGGAACTGTCTTGAACAAAGGCTCCTCCTTGATGCTCAATCATGTATCCCTTGTATTCAAAGCCTGAATCTGCCTCCTGACCAAAAACACAGTTGATGGTAGAGCTAATACACTCACACACTGAGGGCAGCTGTTACTCCCCATGACTTTCCTGAGGGTGAATCTCAAAGGGCTAGCCATGGTCCTTCTTTGCTCTAGGTCCTCAGGATATGTGTTTGGCACAATAGATGGCATTATTCTTCACATTCCCAGTGATGGGCCCATTCCTGGGTGTCTCCTCCAAGGACTCTCAGCTGGTCTGCCTGACTCCAGTTGAGATTGCAACAGATAGCTCCTGGGGACCATAATTGTTAAGCATGTGGTTTCCACTACGGTTAGTTCTGGCTCTGGGTTGGGTCTAGGCCTGATTTGTTTTCATTAGGCACAACCAAGCTGACTTAGTATATATGGAGGAGTCTGGCAAGAAGCAAAGAAAGGCCCAGGCCCACTGATCTTTCAAAAGTGCATGAGACAGTATCTTATAGTATAATGTAATCACCTCTGGGGAATATCTGGGGACTGTGACCTCAAAGCACTTACAGCTGAAAGGAGGCAAGAAGGGACTGGCAAAAAATCCACTTGGTTAACTGCTGACACATGGTATCTAACTTGGTGTGACTTTTACCAAAATATAGCTACCTCTGCAATATGCGGGAGCAACTTTCTTCTTGAGAACTAGTTTTATCAATCAGCACTTTGTCTTGTAAAACTGCAGCATTTTTTAGTAAGGCAGTTAGGTGCCCTGGAATGGCATTAGCAATTTGCTAAATGGGCAGATGGGTTTGACTTTTCTTTGTCAGACGGTTCCATCCTACGTAGCAAACAGGGAATGGCCCAAGCCTCCTTCATTTGTACTGAACCAAAATCTAATAGCGTGTTAGATGGCTTCTGTGACTATTTACGACTTACTGAAGATAAAATTAAGCTCCATCTCTCAGGTCAAAAGTATTACGCACAAAAATCTGCCAGAGGTGTCAGGGTTCTCAAGTGGGACCCCACCCCGTCCATGGGCTCAGGAGCCCCATTTCAGCTCAGCCCAGGGCCTTCAGTCCCTGCCCTAGCGATGCCTTAGGAGTACTGGTCTCCGCCTCTGCTACAGATCGCGTGGCACCCTGGTAGGAGGTTCTAAGAGAAGAAAGGTTCCTAAATATATTAATATCTTAAGAAGCAAATGAAACATAGCACAGGCTAAAAGTCACCCATCCACAAAGCTACAGTCCTAGTTTCTCTGAGCACAAGCTAAGAAAGAATTGTCTTAGACAATGAGGAAAAGAAATAGCTTGAAGAATGTGTAGGGTCATACTGCAATGTACCTGTGAAAAAGAATATTCTCTCTGGTGTAAATATTCTGGGAAATTTATTTCTCTCTAGGAATTATCTGGTGTAAATCAGAATCTGTGATTTTATTGGAGTGATGTTAATTTATACCAGGAGAAAATCAGTCCTTTTGTAATTGTTATAGGGACAAAATACCATACAATATTCAGAAGTAAACAGAAAATATTAGGTATTTCCTTGATTTTCTAACACTTGTAAAACAGTAACTAGAGAGAAGCAGTTAGTGATGGATCCAGCCTTACATTTGGAGTCAGGAAACCCCTTAAAAAACACATTAAAATGAAAGCATTTATAGGAAACAGATGTAATAATGTACTTTGTATTCATACGAAAAGCAAATGGATGCAAGCAGAACAGTCAGATCACTGCTAATTTAATTAATTTGCTTACAACAACCATTAACTTTCCTTGGAATAAAGTCCAATGTGTCTCTTTCTTACCTTCCTTTTGCATCATCCGAACTTTATTTGGCCTCAGTATGCTGGGTCCAACACCTTCCCTGCTAGGCTTGCAACTGGGTTATTTATATTTGACGTATCAAACAGCTGCTTCCAATTCTGGTCATGACTGACATTCTGAAAAAGGCAGCCACCCGAAGTGTCCCTTCTCTCACTAATTCTAGCAGGAACTAAAAAAATTTTGAGCTGATGTGCTTTCTAGGAGTCCAGTCCTCCTATGTTTTTCTGAAACCTGGCCTCAGCCTATTCTTGTTGCTTGTTGAGAATTTCTTACACAAATTAAAGAACATCCTTCAGCCCTAACCCTAATAACTAGCTTCCTTTCTAACACCAATAAATGCAAAAAGGAAAAAGGACTATGAAGTAAAATCATCCTTAAACAAGGTATTGTTTATGATTCTCTTCAGATTTTTTTAAATTTTTCTGCCCTTTTCTGTCATGTTCACATACTGTACAGTTATTTATACCCATTTGTCAGCAAATCCAGATGGTTCTGTCCTGTATACACTTTGTAATGGTATGGGTAAACAGGTGAAATGAAATGGAAACCTTAAGTACATTAAAGTTTGAAAAGTGTGAATTCAAGCAAATGTCAATGATGAGCAACTTTTATTAACATAATGTAGCTTTGTCAATGTGGGGAGGAGAGTAAGGTTGCTGTGGAAGTCATTAGTTACTTCATGTACCTACACAAGGGACTTTCAAAAGAAACTCTGTATTTGGACAAACTGTGCGTTTGCACCAAACCCCTCTCAGGCTTTCTGCTAGCCTCCTTGTCAGGCTGTTTTCCATCCTTGAGTTGTGATCCAGCTTGGAGGTTTGTTTTGCTTTTCAGTTTCCTCTAAAGCATTGGATTTGGTCCTTATTAGAAAAAGACAGAGATCAACGTGGGGTTGAGCGCTTCCCAGCATTTAACCTGCTCTTTACCTCCCACTGACATCCTCAGCACAATGCTGATTGCCCCAATTAGGTTGGCAGGGAAACTGGGACAGGGGTTCAATGGTTCTTGAATTGGATGATTATTGGGCTTTCTGGTATGTTTTTGATTTGTATTGTGCATAGTGCAGCTTGTAGGATTGTACAAATGAGGAATTTTAGCAAATACTCATGCTGGAACCAAGCACATGTTTTATGGCTTCTGCTTCTTTTTCTGGCACATTTAGATTACATCTTTAGGTCTTCGCTGTAATTCTTTGGTTAGTAGAAGAGATGGGGAAGTGTCTTCTGGCATACTAGAAGACTTGTGAAGCATCTGTGGACCTTTCTGGGCAGTTGTACAGTTAGCATACTTTTCCCCCTGGCCACAGAAAATTGATGTGATATCCAAGGCAACTCCTTCCAGTCCTCTGTTCCAAAGCCAACTTGCAGCAGTATCTTGGTTTTGAGGAAATTGCTGTGTAACTCCCCCTTGGAAAGTCTAATTTCTGTTAAGAATTTTATCAAGGCTTCAGGAAGGCAGAACTTCTCACAAATTAGAAATTCAAGGTTTTGATCTGACAAGCTGTATTGTGACAGCTGAGATGCCAGATCAAATTACACAAGGCAGTATTTTACAGAAGACCATGTCAGAACAGAAGCTGAGCACATTTCAACTTTGCATCTTCTAGGTGTTTACATGTAAGACTGAGCAGATCGGAACAATTCAGCTTCTGAGGGAAGTAACAAGAAGGCTTTAAAGAAAGATGAAATCTACTTTGCCAGTGTAAAAGTTCTGTTCTTGACTTGAGCAAAGGTTCTCCTCCACAACACAGTAGTTCTTTTTGCCTGGAGCGATGGTTATTATTTTAGTTCAGACCACCCACCCTCATCACAAGACCTAAGGATTTATAAATTTAGAAGAGCAATCACATAGGAAGGATAATACAGACCAAAAACTCCTGCAATAGTGAGATGTTTTTCAGCAAACTAAGCCAGGAGGAAATCAAGTATAAAACACGACAAAGCAAAAACAATACGATTGCAATAGCTGCTGTAAGAATCTGTTTCTGCTTTCTAGAGAATACTTACTTGAGAAGTCCTGCAAGATAATGACTTTTCATTCAGCAAATACTTTTAATGTTCTAATCATGGTATTTGAAGCTGGTCTACACAGAAAACGTCTAATTCCCCACTTCACCCAAACTTCCCCTATGCTAACAACTTACAGATTTTTCCAATTAAAGTTTTGGCCTGAAGTCTCATTATGTTCTAAATCCCCAGGTCCCGTAAGAAACATGTGGCCAAGCAGAGCCTTGAACCTGCGTCCTAAAATACAAAAAGCACTATAGTCACAGAACCACCATTCTTCTTGGATCATGAATGCACTAGAAATTTGATCCAGGCTTATACACACAGAATATGAAGTTGAAGGCAATTAAGCATTATCTTAAAAATAAACACAGTTCTTGGCCATTCTACATCTCAGTTCCTCATTTACAGGAATAATATAGGAGACTGTAGCTGCATGTCTCATTAATGCACAATAATATAAGTGCTTAACTGGAAACAGGGGTAACACTGTGTTGCTAAAACACACTGAAGGAATAGAATTAGTTGGCACTGACTCCCTAGAAATTTTAAGGATAAATAAAATATATATTAAATCATCCATGACTTACATGTTCTGATAGGAAGATACAGATAAATGTGGTTATCTAATGAAGAACAGTCTATAAACTGTGTCATTATTTTACCTAAAGACTTCAGTGAAAGCTGCTGGAACTTTGCCATTAACTTCACTAGGACCGAAGTATTACTCTCTTGTCTCCAATTAGTTAAAATCAGTGTATAT
Source organism: Fulmarus glacialis (assembly GCF_000690835.1). NCBI lineage: Eukaryota > Metazoa > Chordata > Aves > Procellariiformes > Procellariidae > Fulmarus > Fulmarus glacialis. The sequence continues at coordinate 41,645 of NW_009200212.1, forward strand.
TCCAGAGGGTCCTACCTGCTTGGAGTTTGCCCTTAAAACCTCAGGATGTAAACCAAATTGGAGAAGTCAACTGAATTAAGATCGTAGAATCGATCTGGCCCTTGGTCCCATATTTCTGCAACTCCACTGCAGTCTGTTTCATTACAGCAGAAAACAAAACTTCGTATTTTGGTGAGGCTATGTACTGAATCACAAAGACATAGCAATTTAAAGTTTTGTTTATTGTATTGCACAAGATATCTATGCAATCCATGTAGGTACTGTATTAAAGGATCCACATTTCCCAAAACATTGGCTGTTGAAGCACACATCACAAGCATTGTGAATAACCAGTGCCTTCTTCAAAAATGAAAATAATCAGTTGCAAGTTTAAGCATGTGTGGCAATAAATGAAGAAAAAAAAGCGAGGAGTATCAATACATATTTCTTTTCAAACACACAAATATACAATTTTCAGAACAGCACCAATAATGCCAAGCGACTACTTTGATGAGATACTGTATGTGTAGGCTCTGCAGTAAAAAAACAATATGCACACGAAAAATATATTTCAACTTTTAAAATAATTTAACCATAATATCTTGCATGTGTCACCTGTTTACAACATATCATTTCATATACAATGTCAGGCCCAAGCCTCAACTTGTGTAAATTTGTGCATACTCATTTAAAGCAGCTGAGACTCTGGACCAGGTGTTCAAACTGAAAAAGCCTTCAAATTGTTCACATCTGAATACAGAGCGGTAGTATAAGACCAAGAAAGTAGTTACAGTGAAGGTGTAACAGAAATGGTACTATGGAAAATGAAGAAAAACACTATAAACCCTCAAACACAAGGTTCTAGAAAGAGGCCTACATGTAAAGTGATATTGTAATAATTTATAAAAGTGAATAATTAATATCAGTCTCCTTTCTGACATTTTGAGATTTTCTCATATATTCAGAAGCCCGTAGAAGTGAACTAACCAAATGTCACAATCAGTATCATCCTCAAACTCTGTTTCTTAAGTTTCTGATCATTAATACTGGTACTTAAAAACATTTTATATTTGCTGAAAACTGTTATTAAAATTTATCTTCCTGCTATGAGAATTTAGTGTAATAAAAATAATGAAAAACAATAGGTAAAAAAATAGTATTTTAAGAATATTTTTAGAAAACCCGTCAAACAACTGCAAATACAGCTGATTTTTAAGTGTCTCTACTTTTGAAATACGGTTTTTTGTTTGTTTTTGTTTAAGTGAATCACTTACAAAGAAGCAAGGGAGTACCAGTTCTAAGATTTATTCTTGTCCATTACATTGAGGACCTCATCCAAAAGTGAAGGTCCCAAGTCAAGTTGTAATGAGAGAAGAGAGCCTGCAAGGTCTGAAAGGGATTCTTCTGACTTAGTCTTTGTCTTGGTTAGTTCACATGAAATTCGACTGTCATCAAAAAAATCAACTGTTTGCCAATCAGTGCATCGTTCAGAAAAGCTGGATGAGTGACTGCCTCTACCATTAGTAAAATGTGAAGAACCACCATTTTGCTCCCATATGTCATCTTTGTATGTTTCTTCTTCCTCCATCTGTTTACTTTTCTCCTGCAATTTTTCTTCTATTACTGGCTCACAGCTAAGCCTAGGATTTTTTGATGACCTGATGGATTCTTGCTTTGAATTAAATGTCACTGGTGACAATAAGGGCAACGTAAGGGCTTGAGAACCCCCAATGGCAGGAAGGGAAATGGCATTTTTGAGCACTGGTGATGGAGTTTCTGTAAACATGGATTCAGAAGTGCTGTTTGCCCTTAAGAATTCATTGTGGCCACCAGACTGGCTAACTCTGGTTTCTCCTTCATTTCCAGGCAATAGCTCATAGTTACCCTGCAAAAAGGAGATGTCTCCAAAAACATCATGTTGTCCCTCTTTTCCAATATGTATGGTGTGACGAAAATCTCCAAGTGGTGGACTGATCATATCTGGAGATAAGATATCCCTTAGTTTGAATTTCTTCCCTTTCTTATTGTTAGCAGCTTTCAGGTAGATGGGTGTCTTGGCTGGCATCTTGCTTGTAGTTTCTGAGAAAGGAGTTATTAAAAAAAAAAAAAAAAAAACAACGAAGGGGAGGGAAGGAGAGGGAAAAGCCTCTTACAAAGTCAGTTATTCTCAGGAGACCTTCAGCGTTATCAACGTTATATCATCATCTTGAACCACTCTTGCGCATGAAGTCCCTTTCTTCTGACGCAGAGAACTGTGGGGTGTGTGAAGGTGAATGTCTCCCACTGCAGATCTTTCCAAGGTGGAGCACAAGTTTCAGGTCAGTTAGCAACCAAATGCCCTGCTACTTCCAGAACTTGGAAAAAAACCTGCATGGGATACAAAATCAGGTTATCATTAATTTATTTTTCATGGTTCATTCAGTCTTGATTTTACCAAAAAAATTAGTAATGGTACTGACATTTCCAGCCTGCAGATTAGCTTTATGATGTTACTTTCCTTCACTAGGCAAGATAAAAGAGTTTAGATTAACAAGGGCTAGCTAACCTTTCTCTGACTTCATAGCTTTTTTTGAAGTCGGAGTCTCTTAGACACAGTCGCTGAGCACAATTCGTTTGATAAATATCACTATCTCAATCTTTCTTCTCCTTATTCTGGCATTCAAAATGCTGGCCTTGGAGAGCACATGCAGAAACCCATTTATAACATTCAACAACATTAAGCTTTTGGTAGACCCAGGAAGATTGACAGAGTCATTCAGGAAACCTTTTTGGGAATGGAGTAGACCACCTTGGATTAGAGAACTTCAGGTAGCCCCATTTAGTGCTGGAACTCTCTGTCACCAATAACATTTCTGACAAATGTGCCCATTTACAAGGATAGTTTTAGGTACTTGAAAAAAGTGCTAGTCCAGGTCTTTACAATTAGTTAGAAACATCCAAATGCCGGTGTTTTAGAAGAGACTGGTTCTTGTGACTACAATCTTTAGACTACAGGAATTCTTCATAGCAATTAGTTATAGACTGTAGCTCATTAATTATGTAGGCCACGAGGCCACGGTGACTCAGAGTTGTTCTGTGCAACCAAATGAAACAGTGTCTGCAAACCAAGTCTTCCTATTAGAATGTGGTCTCTGAAAAGCCTGATAAAACAGTCCACAAGGGCTACCAGGCTATTGGGTCAACAAATTATGGGAAAACACTCTTCATTAATGCTTTAATGGTGTATTTCTTCCTTACAGTACCAGTTCCTGACTCTTGAGCAATCTCAGAATAAGAATGCATTTTTCTACTGGACATCTTTGTCCTTTCCTCTATTCAGTCCATGGACCACCAGAGCATCACAGGTCACTCCTCACCAGAATACTCCGCCCCAAATCCCTCACAATCTGTCCATCACCATCCTCACTGCATAAAGGAGCTTGCAGTTTTTGCACAGAAAGACTGTTCTATGCAATAAGTGATTGGAAGCTGTCTGTAACAAGGGTTATTTTTGCTGCCTTTTATCCATGCCCCAGCAGATATTTTCCTTCATCAAATTAAGTCCTGTAAGAATCACCAGTTTTAAAACTTCGTACTGTGCGGCTATACAGCCAGATTGTCAAGAACTATTTAAGCATTTTCACAAATCCTTTAACCTGAGTAATTAGTTCCTACAGTGGGGTACTTAACTGTGCATCACAAGGGGAGCTGGGAATCTAGCCAGGTTAGTATTTTGTTTTTTTGGTTCCCACCAGGTATCTACTGCATTTCAGATACCATTGAAAAGTAGAACAGATATGAACAGATGAAAGCTGTCATACAAAATAAGCTCAACGTTCTATAAGTTACGAGGACATTTTATACAGAATACTAGGACATTACATTACATACCAAAACTCCACCAACTGAACTCCATGTCAGTACTGTAAGATACAAAAGTAAATCCTAAATAAGATCTCTACTTATGCCACACCCCACGGCAACAGAACTGATCAGTCAACTCAGTTACCTTTCAGTTTTAAACTGAAAAATTCACTGCATTATTTCCCCCCCTGCATTCTACCCAAGCAACCCATTTAGCTAAATGTCCTCAACTCTAAAGAGAAGACTGTTCTTAGCAAACAAAGCCAAATGGTGAGGTTGCTTTATGTTTATCTAGTGAACTCAGGTCTAACTCACTTCTCAGGAATAACAGCCAGAATTCCCTCTGATTCAAATTCCTCATTTTCAGATCTTTTAATCTGAAATGAATGGCAATGTAGTGTCAACGTGGTCCAAAGTCACGCCTGTTGGTCACTGCTTTAAAAATGAAAGACAAATCCTAATTCACTCAAAGCTTTCATGGCTTCTACCAGTTTGGATGTGTATCAAAGACCGCGAGGAGATTTCAAAGAAACCTGAAGGACACAGAGAACCATCTGAACATCAAGAAATACTAAAATCAAGTGTAAAATAACTTCTAATATAAATAATCCATTTTGACACTCAAGAAGAACACTGTATTTTATTTAGCTCATAGCTCAGAGGGAAAAAATGCAAAAACCCAAAACAGAGCAAACTTTTGGGCACCCAGACCTCCTCTAGTTCTTGCACTATGAGAGAGCCCCAGTAAGGGGCAGTGTAAAACCACACTAGCTCAGAGGATGCTGCAAGAGGCTCTGGTGCCAGAATTATAATCCCTCTCTATACAGCAGTCCCTGTATTTGTGAAGGCCTTGCCTTCCATTTGGCCAGTGCAAGAGGCTTTACTTTTGAAGACAACAACTTTCACAATTATGTGCTTACTGCAAGCATCATTTGCTCTGCTGAAAACAAAAACACCATTGCTGCAGATTTCACTAGCTACTCTATTGAAAAAATCTGCAAATTATACCTTGTAAATAAAAGATAAGGGTTCTCTCCTCAATGGACAGGCTTTCCATGTACAGCATAACATAGGCTTCAGAGCAACTGTACTTTGTTTCTGCATACCTATCCTCTTTGTCAACTACTGCCCAAAGGAGTACAGATTTTAAGCTACTTTGAACAGCTGAAATATATCATAAATCTGGAAATACTCATTTAGCCTAAAATACTGTTGTTACTCATATTTCATTCACAATTAAATAAGGAAGAACCTGTATCAATATATAACATGGTTTAAAAAAACCATAGTAGTTCTTTTAATAAGAAAAAAAAAAACAACTTTGTCAAATGAAGAAAGGCTTAACGAGACTAAGCCTCCAGCTCAACTCCTGCAAAACTGAAAAATTAGTCCACAAAATTTTCACAAGAACCTTACACACTCCCTACATTCAGCAAGATTTAATGAAATCACCAGTACACACAGGCTAAGAGAGGGGACAGAATACACCCCAATCTTGATACCACGCCACACAGTAAAGTTCACCTTGTCTTAAAATGAGACCTTTTTCTGATCTTGCTGCTAAGAGAGTCTCTATTTTGACTAATTTCAACTCAGTAACTAAGTGAATGTTTAGACAAACTGGAAAGCTGAATGAGAAATTATCAGAAAACCAAATGCACAACCAAAAGACCACAGTCCCAGACTGCCAGCCTACAATGGAAGACCTTAATTTAAGACAAAAACAACATGAAAGAGTTTTTCTTCCAGTTGAAGAGATATCCCTCTCCTAACAAGATCCAAGCATGAGCCAAGCCAGAGAAACTTCAGCCCACTGAAAATTAAAGTTTTCGTTTGGCTGTAACACTTGCTCATTTTCATTCCTATCATTTCACACTCTCATAAGCGTTTTGCTTGGTAACAAAGACTAATATTTTCAAAGGCACTTCTCAATCTGCCTTGTGAACCTTCTGTCCTCTCAGCGATCATCACCTTCCACACAGCTCAGCTTTCCATGGATGCCTCAGTTTATTCCACAGTCCGTTTTAAAAGGACAGACTATCAGCAAGTATCTCAACAGCTAAGCTTACAAAGCTGGAGACAAATAAGGGTCAAGGTGCAAAATTTTATTTGTGCACAAATCCCAAGAGACCTAGATCCTTAAGCAGTGTCCTAGGCAAAGAAATGATAGAAAGAAAATCCTATTTCCACAGAGCAGGACCAGAAGCAAGTGTATGCTCTGGGAAGCCTATGGGCTTTCTACAGGACAATCCCTTGCACGGGCTCTGCCTTACACATCATTGGCTAGAAGCACGTGAACTTTAGAGAAAACCATTTCCAAAGCATCATTTAAAATAACATCAAATTATCTTGTGGAGCAAGTCACTAGGAGAAAAGAGAGTCTGTACATTATTTCATTATTTCAATATCCAAATGAGAATACAGTAACACAGCAAAAGACAGATACAAACTGCTCAATAAGCTGCTGCAACATTTCTACACAATGAAACATCTGCAAGCACAGAAGAATTAGGCTTTAGGGGTTCATTTTAGGTTTTAGCTATCAGTAGCTTTCAACAGCACAAACAGTTGCTAACGTCCTTGTCAATGCTGATACTTTCACTATGCCTGAAACAACATCAGTGCAAACCACATTTTTATTGTTTTTGTAACAGGGGCTTGAACTCGTGTTGTCACAATTCCTGAATGCAGGTAAAACAAACTCCCAGTATAACCAAGCCTTCAGGTACAAGAAAAGCAGCAGATGGTGCACCATAGAGCTTACCTCTCATGTTCCTGTGGACATAGGTGTTCGTGTCAACTGGCAGCCTCTGAAGATAAGAGGCCAAAAGTCTGTCCACTGCTAGACCAGGCCACCAGTGAGCCTCTGCTTATAGAGCCACCACCTTCTGAGTAGCTTTAACCAAATCAGGTGGTAACACTTCTCCCTCTAGATTGTTCATCTAAATTTACCTTGTTCATAAGAGGCCCAGCCTTTGAATTCATCTGTATTAAAGTCAACTTCCCTGATCAGATTAGAAGTCCTCGCACCTTTGTTTCTCCCTCCATCAAAGAATTTGCACCTTCCTGATTAAAGCTACAAATCTAATTACTTTATAAAAACAGTCAGACTAATCACACTTCAGTTCAACTAATTTTCTCAAACTGCACTCAACCTACTTTCCTAGATCAAATCTAACCTATTTTATCCCATTGTCACATACACTTGTTAGAAAACGAAGGAAAAGAAATCCCCAATCTTTCCCACAGCTACAGAAACACAGGACAAGAGGGGACCCTATAATGGAGTTCATTCATTTCTCCATCCTCCTGCAAAGATCCAGATGCCTTCTGCTAGTCCTGGAAGATGTTTGTCCACCTTCCTCTTAAAATTCCCTACAGGTGCAGATGGCACACATTAATTTACTTCACAGAGGCTAGTCATCAGAGAAGATGCACCTAAAGTCTCCCCTGCTCCAATCTGGGACCTGATGAATACAGTTCATTATTTTATGCATTCTACATCTCCTTCCAGCCTTTTCTTCTTCAGATTAAACAACACAAATATTTCAACCTTTCAACACAGGTCATTGTCCTGGTTTCGGCTGGGGTAGGGTTAAATTTCTTGCTAGTGCTGTGTTTTGGATTTAGTATGAGGAGAATGTTGATAACACACTGATGTTTTCAGTTGTTGCTAAGTACCCTCCTAGTCCAAGGACAGCTCCCATGCCTACTGACTGAGCTAGGTACACAAGATGGGAGGGAACATCATCAGGACAGCCAGCTCAGCTGGCTAATGGGGTATTCCATACCATGTGACGTCATGCTCAGTATATGAATGGTAGGCGTGATCCAGGAAGTACCGATCGCTACCTGGTTATCGGTCAGCGCGGGTGGTGAGCAATTGCATTGTGCATCACTTATTTTGTATATTTTATCATTATCATTATTATTCTCCCTTTTCTGTTTTATTAAACTGTCTTTATCTCAACTCACGAGTTTTTCTCACTCTTACCCTCCCGATTCTCTCCCCATCCCACTGGGGGGGGTGGGGAGTGAGTGAGCGGCTGCGTGGTATTTGGCTGCCTGCCAGGTTAAACCACGACAGTCATGTTTTCTAGAGCTCGGATAGCTTCCCCGCAACCTCCTTTTCTAGTCTTCCTCCCCTCGGCTCAAATCTTTCTTTAAATATGCCCCAAAGCAAACACAATATTCAAGCTGAAATCTCAATTTCTCTCTTAATAGTGTGTCTACAATTTTCTTTCAGCATCACAACGTTGTTGGCTTATGTTTAGTTTGTGGTCCACTAAAAACCTAGCTCCTTTAGTGAAGAACTGTTGTCTAACCAGTTATTCTACATCTTGTTATTGACTATGCCTCTGTAACAAAGCCTCCATACTCACTGCATTGCATTCTATTCATTTCAAACACTTCAAATGGTCAGGATCACTTTGAATTTTAATCTTGGCCTCTACAGCACACAGGTTTAGTATCATCTGCAGATGTAATAAGCATACATTCCAATCATTCATGAAAATATTGTGTAGTAACAGAGATGGAAGATAGCCCAGCAGATTTCCACCTGATATATCTTTCCAGATGAATAGTGGCTAAATACTCCAAGGTACTGCCACTTGAAGCAGCTTGAATTCTTGAAACAATTGTCTGCTCAGGGGTAAGTAAGGAAACGTGAATATGCTCCGTAATACAGATATATTAATGAACGACAAGGAAGGCTTGGAAAGCTTCAGCTATACACTAGCTGGGGAGATTTTTTTTTTTTTTTTTTTTTTTTTTAAAGTGAAGGAATAAATTCATTATCACTCATCTTTGGAAGGGCAAGTGAAAGGGAAATGTAAGAAAAACCATATAAGGATACATTTTCATCTCCCTTGCTATAAACACGTTTTCCCATGTAAATCAAAGATAAATAGTAGACCAGCTGTGAGCAGTCCACCTGAAGAAGTGTTAATTGTCATTAAGTGTAAGCAGGGACAGGCTGCGTACAGCGTCTTTCTCTTCAGGTATCTTCCATTCCTCCAGCAACCTCCTCTTTTTCCCTGCTAAAACCTAGGTTCATGAACAAAGAAAAAACAAGTTCCTGAAATGATTTTTAATTGTTGACTGCTTTAAATCTTGTCACCTTTCCCTGCATAGTACCCTTTCAAATGGATCAAACTGGAGTAAATCTTATTAACTGGGGAACACCTTCAACTTTAAACAATCAAAGTACTCGCGCATTATATTGAAATGAATGAAGTATTTCACATATTTAAAAGTTTTCATTTTAGCTTGCAAGAAAGAGAAATAAAGGAAAGCCAACCTAGTTGGGGGGGTGGGGTGGGGTGGGGTGGGGGGAGCGGGGAATCATTTTCACAGTTCATTGTATCCTTCAAACAGTCGTACCAGCACAGCAGGAAGGAGCTGCTGAAGTTATCTAATTTGGGGCTGCTGTCTAATTTGAGCAACTGGCCCCAGTCTCCAGTTATTATTATGTTCTGTATCAGTCTGTGATTTTACAAAGGCCTTTTATCAACAAGTAAACTTTATCCCCGTTAAGGTACTTCAATACTAACCAAGTTGCTTCTCAGTCATCCTTTTTGATCGAAGTGAACAGGGGGAATTCCTTATGTGGTGATGGCGGGGGAGTAATTTTAAGCCTTCAAATACCTCTCTCTCTCTCTCTTTCTCCCCTCCTTCCCCCCTTTGAACCCTCTCCAATTTTCCAACATCCTTTTCAGAGCAGATCAGAATTAGTGACAACATTTCAGTATCATTCTCCCTAACAGCATATACAAAGATAAAAATCACTTCTTTCTTCCCATCATTGCTGCCTTGTTTATAAACAAGATCATATTTCTGCTCTTATCCTCACCATCTTACAACAGGAATTCTCCTCTATTTACAGGGTAGCATTACATATTACAAACCATTTAAGAGTTCTTGTGCTGGTATAACAAAAACGGGTTCTCCAAGCAGAATAAACTATATTGGCAAAAGTTGAAATTTGTTATCACTGCCACTTCTTGGTTCAAAGTGGGCATCCCTATGCTGTTTTTTAGGATGAAGATACACATATACGCATTTAATCAACAAGTTTTGCCGGCACAGTCAATGCTGGTGCTCATATTACACTGTTTGTCCAGTAAGACTCTATTCCTTAGAAAAATAAAATGGCTTTCCAAGCTATCATTCTCCAGCAAATAAGCTGGATTTATATTCTTTAGGATAAAAAGCAAGGCCATACCTCAGAAAGAGAAAACATTTTATGTGAATGCGCTCGAGCTGTCAATCAATAAATCAGTTGAGATTTCTTTATCTTCCTCATCAATATACTTCCTCACCAATCTCCACCACCTGCAAATTTGTACCACAACAATTTTACACTTATTTGCAGGCTGCTCATAAAAATACTATGCAGCCCAATGCTGTATAAAAAGATCTCAGCATTATTTCAATAGAAATACATCCCTCTCTGATGCTGACTTCTTTCTGACATTTACTCTGAGATTCTAAGTGTTTTTAATTTGTGCTTTGTTGACACTGCAGAGGACTAACGTTTTAAAAATTTGGCTGTAATGCAATATTAAGTCAAATGCCTTATAGAGTCTGTTTGTGCAGTTGTGCTTTTGACCACTCATTAGAATATCTTAAATAATTCCCTTTTTTTTTTTTCCACTTCACCAAGCAAATCTTTTTTCACCTTCCAACAGATTTCAGTCACAGCTTTCTTTCAGCTTTGAAAAGTTAGCATCTTTTCTAGAACAATAAAAACCTTTTTTCTTTTCTTCTCTTTTCCAGAGTCAGGCATTTAATGAACTCACTGTATTCTGTTGTTCGGCTCCATGGACTGAAATAGGTCGCTCTTTATTACCACCTTCTTAGCTTTGTTGACTGGTACATTCATACATATGGATTTAATACCATATAGTTGAGTTTTATCATTGGCTTTCAAAAATTGGGTGAGTGCAAGACCATGCAGATTTAGGCATAGGTACATGTCAGTACAAAGTCTAGCACCTTAACTCATGCAGCCGCTGAAGGCGAGGTTATGCTACGTCAGATAGACTGTGCACTGAAGCACAGTCACACATTTTCTCCTACAAAGCCGGCAGACCAGATGAGCAAACAGCTGGGGACCATAAACTCATAAGCCACAAGATGGAGAGGCTTAAAAACTTGTCCATCAGTTCTCTTAGGCCAAAGGGAAACAATCATGAAATGGAGCAAAATAACCCTATAACCTGAGCCCACGTACCACCTAAAAAGATTGGGTAACTGCTCTGGTTGAAATCTCCCTCAGGGAGAAGAAAGGAACAGCTTTTAGCCAAAGCAGCTCCCTGATGCAGCTCAAGGCATGTTCACGTAAGTGCTGGTATTGCCATATGGAAGAACTTGGGAAGATGTGGATTGAGGCAGGCAGTACTGCCCCTTTTGATGTCAGCCAGCACTCATATCAGTTTAAGTGGATTACGAATCCACACCCTTTGTAATTCTGAGCAGGTTAGCATAGATGGCTTTCTCTTTTGACACAGTGGATGCAGTTCCCCAATCCAGCTCTGCTCTCAAAGCTGGTTTAAGAAGTTCCCACCCTGGATTTCTTGCTGCTGGTTCCCGGTTCTGTACCGCAGTTCCTTGTACCCTCCATGGGCAGGCCACGCTGCAAACCAGTCACAGCAGCAATTCTCCCTACTGACTCAGTTTACAGTAAAGGCTTACCAACAGCTGCAGTGTGACTGATGGCAACACTTCAAGAGACTTCAAGCCCAATATAACTGTTGCTGTCAGAAAGGCATTCTCCCCTTCCCCCCTACCGTGTGCACACACTTGACCCCTTATAGGCCAGTTCAGCACACTGAACTGGGTGAAAACTAACTAGGAAGGGGGTATAATATCACAAGGCTAGGAGTGAGACTGCTGCTTTCAGCTGCAACAAGTCATTTGAATAGCTCAGCTACCTCATGAAACATCACTCAGAGGAAGGAGTTCTGGCAGAAGGGATGGGCAATTCTTAACGAACTCTTCTGCAGGAAAAAATGTCCATGGAATTACATCCAGATTTTATTCACTTCTGATGCAAAAATGGTTTGGTAGCTCCACTAGCCTCTGCCTTAGGGTTTCCAAAGGAGCTGTCACATTGAAATGAAGCTTTTCCAGCTATAGTTAAGAGTTTATTATTACTATAATTTTTAAAAGATCCTTAGTTTAATATTTCCTTAACTGGTAGCTCCTGACAATAGCCAACCTAAAATGAAAGCATTCCACCCAAAAAAATCCCCCTATCCTGAACTCCCCACCTCCAGTTCTCAAATACCCTTCATCTAAGTCAAATATTCTTTATCATCTCCTTAAAACACACAAGTACATAGACATATTATAAACCCCAGTTCTCCCGTTATTCAATTCTCAAAGCGTTTCACTTGAAATAAATATTTACCATCTTGAAGTGGCTGATAAACTAGGTTTAAAACAAACCTGAAGGCCAGAGAGCCCTCCATATGCAAAGGCTAACAATGAGGTAGAGGTACAAAGCTACAGAAAAATATAATTTGCACAGGACTTACTTGTTTTATTACATAGAAGAAGGATGAATCCTCTGCTCTGCTGCAGTTATTCTGCCTCCTTCAGAAAGCTGAATGGTCATCAAGATGAGATCAAAGAGCATGGGGTTGGGGTAGATGGAAGAAAGTAAATTCTTCAATGGATTACAAAAATCTTCACTGAATTTCTTTTTTGGTCCAACTCATGCCCTCTTTAAGGAATGGGGATGAAATCATGGAGTAAATAGGACTTCTAAAATTTTGTTATCTATATGCAATTCAAAGTAGATTGTTAATACAACTAAAGTAACTGTTTTATCACCCTTATATGAAACAAAAGGAGAAAAACAGAAATTACATCTTCACTGTGAATTTCAACTATACTCCCAACAAAACAACTCCACTATTTGAAGGCACCATTTGAGCAGAGGTAAGAATCTTGAGGAATAAGTGACAACTGAAAGACATGTCATATTCTGGCTCTGCTCTGCAGCATATCAGTGACATCTGCAGTGTGCCCCAGCTGATAGGGACACATCATGCTGGACAGCAGCACAGGGGTCTCCACTTCCTCCTAAAATCTCTTTGCGACAGACGCTCAGTTCTATTAACTTGAGTTGCTTGCACTAAATTGTTCAGACTTCTTTTTTCTGGAATATATCAAGTAGTATCAGAGTGCATTCACGCTCTGTGCCAACAGTCGTTTCCACATAGTGCTCTTAAAACAAGGCAGAGTTAATCAGTTTAATTTGAAAGAAATTAAGATACTCAGCACTTGCAGACGTACACTGTCTGAATATTCAGAGCGGCACAGTGGCACTAGCTAAAGCTAGTTTACTGATTAGCAGCTGATATTTCTTTCAAACTCTAAACCCCATGTATTTAATTAAACTGTCTGAAATACTGCTGTCTCAAATCCCACTGAAGCTACCTTCTCAACACTCAGGGTTTTACCAGCCAATACTCAGCACCAATCTTCCCATTACTGCAGCCATATTTCAAAAGATAAGTACAGCTCTAAGGCACAGCTTAAGCCAAATGGTGAGTGAGATGACAGCATCTGTATATAGAGAACACTGGACCTCGAGCTTGTATGTGCAGGCAATGTGACAATAATTAAATGGGTCAGGGAAACATGCTGCATCCAATGAACCCAAGCAGACCTAATGTACTGCAAGTTAAGTCCTGCCCTTTGCAGCTTTCTGGAAAAGCATTCTGCAGACGCTTATGTTCTCTCTGCACTCTGCAGGGGCTCCTGCTCAGAACTTTGCCTTGAGACTGCAAGAGAACATAAATCCCTCTGTTTAAAGGTCAATATTTCAAAGTGCTCCAAAATGGACATTTTGTTTTCAGAAGTAGTGTCAAGGGAAAGAAACTTCTAGTAGGCAGTCACATTAGGGTAATGTAATCATGACTCATGCTCCTCACCCATTTCCTGACTAGGGCTGTGCATGATCAAAAGAAAACCAGCCACAGTAATGCTGCCACTCGTTAATGTTAGCTAGCCTGAAAGGATTACAGACTACCAGAAAACAAACTCATTGCAAAGTATCCTATTTAAAGCCTGGCATAAACTGACACTGACTAACACAGTGGCGTAATACCATACTCAACCAAAACAACAACTTGCCTTTGTTGCGAGAAACAAGTTACAACTTTTTATGATGAGTTCGCCTATCAGAACAAACACTCTCACACACCTTAAAACACTGTAAATCCTTAGGGGGTGTGTGTGTGGGGGGGAAATATCCAATTGCTAGTCAGGCTTTAAGGAAGTACAAGATACATGGCCCTTTTGAAGAGCATCACAGCAAACTCAGACTGCTGTAAACCAACTACCACCTCCCCAGAAAAGCTGTAAAAGAACACACACTCACAAGCCAAAGCACGAGCTGGGCCTAAGTGGCTGTCACCTTATAAGAAAAGCACTGCAAGAGGCAATTTCTGTCTCAGTATTCAATCCTGTTGGGCAGCCTGAGTGAAGTGTGTGCTTAATGATGCAAATTGGTGTTCATTTGTATAAAGAGTTCTTCAGCAGAAAACAAATTTCAGATCCTTGTTGGAACCTTGGCCACATTTAATTTGTTCCAAAACCCACATTAATGAAAACCCCAGAATTAATCAGATATTTCAACAGAAACTAGGCTAGACTTTAGGTAACACAGATGACAACACCCAGCTGCACCTCTCCGCAGCCCTCACAGGCCAAATAGGGACGAGTCAACTCTTCTCCCTCCCTCCTACCTCAGGAGCAAAGCCCTGCATTTGCAGGTCCCTTTCGCTCCCCTTTAGCTAAATGCCATCTAGCTGCTAAATATGCTCCTCAGCACCAGTGACCATGTTCCTTATGCTACTTCTGACAAGGGAGATCAAAGGGGAGAGAGAGCCTGAAGTTGACCATTAAATACATAACACATTGCCAAAACCATTGTCCATAGAATTAAAACTTGCACTCCACTCCCAGGATATTGAGGAGACCTAAGTGTCTAAAGCCAAATTCCACCCAAATTAAACAACAACCTGGCTTTTCAGTGAAACCTCAGCTTGCCTCGTAGAAATCTCAAACATTTTGCCCCTCACATGATGCAAAGTACTGGGGGACAGGTAGGAGAAACAGTAAGTTGCACAAAGCAAAAGTTATGTTTAGGTCTGGCTAAACCAACACCAGCTAAATATACTAAGCCTATACTTTATCTAGGTTGCACTAATTACTTCAGAGTTGAGAAAAGCTCATTCTGAAACAGAGCAGACACATACCAAGGCCTTATTTTGCATTGTGACACTTGCTGCTAGACTGTTATAACTCTGCTTGGTCATTGCATGTCTTATTTGTACCACAGAAATGAGGTGCAGGATCCCTTTGGGCATGGATGCACCTCTCTGTTGACCAAGAATGAGCTGTTACCACATGCTGCAAGACATTCACGTACCAATTCATACAGCTGGTATGGAAGGCAGTGGGGTGTAGGCAGACAAATAAAAGAACATAATTCAGGAACCTACTTTCCTGTGTAAAGGGCACATTTATTTACTTAATCCTTTAATAAGTAAGCAAGATGAACTTCTGCCTTTACTGAAGGCTATTTAAAGCAAATTTCTAATGGGTCTTGCAAGCTCCAGGGAGTCAGAATTCAAGTCCTGGGAGGAGCAATATGTTGCTTTGTGTGGTTTACCATCCTTCAGAAATTTAAGAAAAAGTGACATGTTGTAGAGCCCAGGACAGACACCTGCAGTGCTGACAAAAAATTCTGCTCAAATACTAGAAAAAAAAAACAAAAAAAAAGCCACCAAAACCAACCAACAAAATAAAACACAACAACTACGACAAAAAAAATCCACCAACTCAGAAAACAAAACCAATGTAAAGAGGGTCAGAACCCAAATCACAGAAGTAAGTGGCCAGGTATTCCT
Organism: Fulmarus glacialis; assembly: GCF_000690835.1. Taxonomy (NCBI): domain Eukaryota; kingdom Metazoa; phylum Chordata; class Aves; order Procellariiformes; family Procellariidae; genus Fulmarus; species Fulmarus glacialis. The sequence goes on from NW_009200212.1 coordinate 57,397, forward strand.
GGTCTCCTCAGTGTAGGCAAGGGGAGCAGAAATTGAGGTCAATTTCTTTGTCCTGAGTGCAAATCCAAACCATACCCAGACCCCCCCCCACACACAAACATAATACTGTAACGATGCATCAGGATTGCATTAATTTAAGCCACAGTGTAGTGCTCTCTTCTCTTGTAAAAGTTCATACTGTTTCTTTTAAAAGAGATAGCCTCTATAGAAACATGGGGAAGCAACACACTACAGTTGCCTGAATTACAGGAGAGCACATGGCCAACAGAGACAGTACACTCAAAAAATTTAAGAGGGAACTTGCATCCAAGGAGGGCATCAACATCTCAATGTTGTTGCTTCAGTAGTGGACAGGAAGAAATTCATAGATCACGTAGGGCCTGTTACACAGACTCTGCATATAGCTCACACGGGAAGGAATAGAAATATCATAACTAAAATATTTTGAAACACAGTCCCAGCAAAAGATATACAGAGTAACTTCTAGAAGGAAGATGATATTACCAAACTAGCATTCCTTCTTTTCCTCTGTACGTGGGCGCTACCTGGATTCACCAGAGGTATGCTCCTTCTGGCTGCAGAAGCAGCAGGGCAGCATACTTCGGCTCCAAGGAGGAAGCCCAAGGAAATCCTTACTGGTGGAAATCACTACATTGTTCACCAAAAGCTACAAAGATCCGTGTTAGAAATAGTTCATCAACACCCCTGTTGCTATAGTCCTATGCTTCTTAAGTTAAACCACATTGTTGGAGAAAATGGGATTTTGTTGTTGTTGTTGTGTTTAAGTTCTCTCAGAACTCTAAATATGGGTTATCCTACAGTAATTCAGATTAAATACATCTATTTTCTTAAACAAAAATCTTGCCACAGACACTGCTGTTAAACTCTTGCCATTCTTGAAAAGACCATAATCCATTCACTTTAGAGAACAAAAGTGGGAAGGCAGAGACAATTTAGCATGGGAAAAGAAGAAAGGCCCAAACAACAATGAAAAGGAAAAAATCTGCACCTAATCAGTAAACCAAAACTCTCCAAATAGAACACATTAGCAGTTTGCAGTAGAACAGTTAACTTTTAACAGTCACCAGGTTCCTAGGTTAGTGGCTGCTGATTAAGAAAGTTCACACCTCCCAAAGTAAGCCTTTCAGACTGCCTGAAACAAGTCAGGCAGTTTCACCCAGGGTGCCAATGCAGGCTGAAAGACCATTACATCTTAAAGGGAAATCTCAATTTTATATAATACCTGAAAAATCCGGAAAGACTCTTAATCTGTCTTGCAACAAGACGAACTGAGTGCTGCTTTAGAACTTGATTAAGCCTAATAAATAATGAAACTCCTTCACACCTCTGCTAGTCACCTTTCTTATGCAGGAGAAGATAGAGAAAATTTTCTTATGTGTTTTTCCAGACATGGAAATATTATTCTTGGGCTTTCCATTGAAAGACTGTCATTTACTAGGCACCTGGAAATAGCCATTTGCTCCTTGGTCAAACTTAGCATTGATGCCCTCAGCAGAGTGCAACAAAGAGTTTACCAATATAATGAACATCCCGGTAGACATGCTGCATTTAGAAAGCAACACCCGTCACCCCAGAAAGTACAATGAACTCCTGTTTCTGTTCTTTTTCCTAGAATATTCCACTACTAAACACAAGAAGCAAGAATGAAACAAAATTAACATGTTGAAACACTGTAGCAGTTGACAGCTACTAATGACACTTTTCCAAAAGCTTAAAAAACAACCAAGATTAACTTTTTGAGTCACTGAGTCCACATCTTCTTCCTCTCTGCTCTCTCCTCTCTCTCTCCCTGCCCCGCCAGTATAATTATTGGAGGCTATAACTACTGCAAATCAGATCAGAATCAGGACTCCTGCTTTACTAAATAGATGACAAGATAACAAAACCAGTACATCTGCAATGGAAGGATGGGTCTGTACAACACCCAATATACACAGCTCCTCTTCCGCCCGGTACATCCACTCAAAACCAAAAGAATATTCTTTTTTGCTGTCATGGGATCTCAGAGTAGATCAATTATGATTTCTTATACACCAGCTTAATATGCCTGATTTAATAGGAGTTTCTCTGCATTTATACGCCATAAAAGTTAGTGTCAACCCCAAGTCAGACTGATGTTACAAGATGTTACAAACAGAAGTTGTGACTTTTTTTTCTATGGGCATTAGGACTTGTGTGCGCTTTCTGCTCAGCAGAAGGACTTTCAACCTCCATTGCCAGTGGATGCTCTTAAACTCTTTGCCTTCAATTCATCCATTTTAGTTGGAGAATTTCCCTAAAATGATCTGCGCTGGAGGACTAGGGATCAGGGGCAGGAGAGGAAAATTAACAGGTAGATAATTGAAATGAGGGGAAGAGAGTGATCTTGATTAGCTGATACCTGAACATCAACAATCCACTTGAGTTTTAACAGTAGCCGAAGTCAAGCATTCAGGATTAAAATTTAAGACTAAATCACATAGGCCACACTTTCAGGAGGGAAGATGGAGCTCAGAAACAATAATAAGTGTTTTGCAGGTCAGAAGAGATAATCAGCTGAACCTCATTCTCTTGTGCTGTAATCACAAGGGGCTACTGCTGCATAAGAGGGCACTAACAAGGGAAAGGGAAGCTCCAGTAATTCTGTGTTTGGCCATCACCATGTCCAGTCCCGGTAGTCACAATTCTGGGAGGATGCCACTAAATAAAAGAGGGTTTCAGAAGAGCCACAAGACTGATACTATCACTTATGTTTACTAGACTGAAGCTAGACAAAGCAAGGTAAGAAAGAAAATGTACCTTTTTGTAACAGCAAGAACAATTTACCAAGGGTTGTGGTAGACTCTTTATTATTTGGATTTTTATTTTAAAAAAAAAAAAAATTTTTTTTCTAAAAACGGCTCATTGTCTAATTCAAACAATTCAAGCAGAGCCAGGAGTCATACTGACACAGAACTGGGTAACAATTCAGGAAAGGCCTACAACTTGTCACAGACAGGTTCCCAATGGTCTGTTCTGGCTTTTATCACTCAAGATATGAACAGTATTTTTCCCTAAATACATGATATTTCTCTTAAGAATTAATATTTTGGAAAGCGTTTTTATCTAGGGAAAGCCATACTAAATTTTTAGAACCTTTTTGTCCACAGATTATGTTTTCTTGGCCATCAAGATGATTATGAAAGTTGAAAGGGGAATTCTCCTGGAAGTTATCAAAATAGAGCTCTCATCCAAACTGTTGTGTTTGGAAAGTTATTGTCTTTCAGCACAAAACAAACAAACAAAAAGATATCTATGTTTAACACTACTTCAAATCCTGCATGGAGAACTGAATAAACTCTTTCCTGTCAAATTGCCATGAACAGTTTGAGATCTGCAAGCTTTAAAAGCTGTTTCTCCTCTGACGCTGTGCAAGCAGAAGGGCACACATTTCACAGCAACTTAGCCTATTCAAAGTGAACAAGGAAAACTAAACATTTTAAAGTACAACTTTCTAACAAGGGTATCTCAAATCCATGACCAAGCAGAATCCAGTGTCCAACTTCAGATACTCGGTTTTGAAGAAAAGCATAATGAAAAAATGAGATGTGGCTTCATTTACTTTTACTCAAGAGAAATTGAGATAGTTCTTGAATTTGACAATACTCTGTAACTATCATTTATTTTCAAGCCACATCTCCTATATATTGTCACTACTGTAAAACTTGACTTTGGGACCACATTTGTACTTTCAGGATATTAATCCAAGAACTACCAACTTTGAAATTCAGAATGCCCAGTAACTACTGACAGTTACCTCACCAGATGGACTGAAAGAATACACTGAATCAGAGCACCTGAAAAATTATCTGGTATCATTACAGACAAGGATCTTTAATGTACACACACAGAGACAGCTGCTCCTACTTCCGCAGATACCACACTGTTTTATTACAGAGAGAATACACACAATTTCTTAGATGATGCCTTTTTAACATGTCCACCTATCCTTCAGATGTCTTGGAAGCTTCCATTTTAAAGCTCATTTTCAGAGTTGTTTATAAATATCAGACTTTGCCATTCAAGCCAACATTTTCTATCCTTCATCTGCAGCAATCTGTATATGTTTGTTTATTGGGAGGATTAGAAAGAAGTGGGAGAATTTTAACCAAAGTTGTTAAACTGTTTCTCTAATGAGACAAAACAAAATTATATATTTCTACTCCCCTGCTCTACCGTAATGCCCTTTACTCCTATGCATACACCACCCATCAAAATCCACAGCCTTGCTAAAAAGTTCTGGCACTTCTGTACTTTTAAAGCTAGTCCTGACATTCCAATTTGTATCTGGGAATGTGTCTTTTCCTGTCACTGTGAATTACTAGGACAGTCAATTTTGAGGTGTTTTAACTGTATAATTTTTGCTCGATTCAGTAGCTTAGTGTCTGCCAGTTAAAGTCTTGCAAAATCCCCTCTCTATTAAAAATATCACCCCTCCTGCTTACATTGCTCTATCCCCACAAACAACTCAGAAAAAAGAATAACCATCAACCCCAACTCAGAGGAAGGACAGAACCTCTGCATAAGAACTAGAGATGTGGAACCAGGAGATGGAGGACAGGGGAAGTGGGGAAGGGATTGACCCTTATGCATAGATGCAAGGGAAAAAGACATGTAAGCAGGCTTGATGCAGGAGTTAATTTAGCAACAGGAGTTAATTTCATGTTTAGATTGCTCATTTGGGTATTGAAGTCTGCTTCTTTCCTTACAGATTCTTCAGTTTTATGCAAATTATATCTTTGTATTTTCAGAGATTACTTGAATACACTTAAAGGTTTACATTTCAATGGATATACTGTTCCTACCAAAGGCAGTGTCAAAAAGCTTCCAACTTCTCTGCTGTTGCTTCATTAGATGCTATTCCTGTCTCTTCCTCCTGTAAGGTTGTCAGACATATCCCAGCAATCCAACTGTTACACCATGCCACAAAATACCTTATTTACAATGCATATTCCTCTGCCAAAGTAGAGGCACCATTGTAGTCTCAAGGTAAAATAACTACTGCAACTAAAAGTGAAATTAATTCTCAGACAAAAATCTAAAAGCTGTCTGCAGCATAAACTACTTGATTGTTCATCGCTTTCGTTTGGATGCGGGGTTTTTTTTGTCCTCAAATTTCTTTAGGAACTCCTACAGATTCCTAACCTACTTGGGTTCTTGCTATTGTAACTTTTCTTCTTTGGGACTAGAAATATGTATTTTTAAGAAAACTGTACAGCTCACTCTGCCATAAAATGGATGACCTTGTTGTCTTTGCTGTTGACCTTAGTGGATCTTATCTAAAAGACTCTGGAGACTGAGATGGGTATTCATCATGCCTGAGGGTGCATATAGACAAAACCAGAAGAAATATAGCTCCCTCCCCACTAAAATCATACCATGCAAGTGGGGAGGGTACATACAGGAACAGAGCAGCTGCCATACAAATTACTGGTCTGCTCAGTCCACTATCTTGTTCCTAACTACAGCTTTTCTATTCAGTCTGTATGACTTCTCTGTACCACTAATTACTTTGCATATCATTAATAAGAAACAAGTTAGAGCAGATATGATAACAATGTTAAGGTTTTCTTCAAACTGACTAGATTCTACAATTTATTTCTAGGCAAGATGACCAAACTGAGCAATGTATTACTATAAATTTATATTATTGTAGCATCAGAAGCCCTAATCACAAGCCAGGTATGTAGTATATTAACTATGCAGACATAAAATGACAACAACAAAATCTCACAAAAGACAGTTCTTCAGTTGTTGCATCTTTTAGGGCAGGGAATACTGTTAGCTTTGCAACAAATTTGTAACTGTTGTAAGCATCACCTCCCTCCTATTTCACCTTTCCACTCCAAGTGTTTGGACTGAAGTAAAATACAATTCCGTATGCCATATATACAGCCTATATATAGGACACACTGCTCAATTCTTTGCCTCCATATTCCTTTTAAACATCCAAGCAGAAAAGACCCCCAGATACACTGCATCTTACCCCCTTATGAACTGTGGTTATTCTTCCAAGGTCATCTGCTAGACAGCCACGAGCAAGCAAAGAACCAGCTTAAACTTGATGAAGGGCAGTAATCTTTTGTATCTGGAGCAGGAACATGTGAGCTGCGTCTGACATGCAGGACAATCAATGGCACTATTCTTTCCTTGTCCCTCTTTCACTCACCACGTAGCTCTCCTACTGTTCAAGTCTTCCTTAAATTAGGCTAACCCCTAACATCCTTATAAGACGGGAAACACCAAAGACTACACAGCCACATACCATCCTCCAAATGAATACAGACAAGTCATGCAAAAGCTAAAGAAAAGCGCCTTTGCAAGGACCACAGTGCTGGGGAGAAATGGTATGGCTGGCCTTTACATCAAACTACAAAATGCAAAACTTGCATTTTCTTTTTCCTTCACCCTCACCGTGGCACATGCAGCTTTTACTGTCAGAGATGCTTTTGGTTTTATTCTTTGTGGTTATGGAAACATGTACTGTCAAAGAACCAATGAGTCACATTAATGCTTCAGACAACAGGGAGCTTGTAAAATTAAAATTGATTAAGCTATCATTTGAAATCTGAACATTGAGAAGATTGGCTTAACCATTCTCCAGAGATAAATTTTAGCCAAACTGAAACTATGCTTTAGCTTATGAAATAATGTCTTCTTATGAAAAGACAGTTTATAAAATAATCCAAAAATAAAGACCAAAAAATAATATTGATGACCATTCCCTAACAGAATTCATCATTAAAAGCAGTGGCAAGAGTGCCTGAACAAGATGCTGTTCCTTAATAGTGGTCTGTCACATTGAAGACAGGATATTTATGGTGTGCATCTCAAGGAGAGAAAAGGGGAGAGAAAAAGCAAACCACAACATTCACCTTAAGCTCCACCACATCTTGGACTAATCTTTGCCTGGCTTTCAGACCTAATTTACTCAATCTCATGAATAAACAGAATTAAAGTCAAACTAAATCAAAGTATACACTGAATCATATTAACTGAGGCAAAAAGGTAAAGTTAGAGGTTTCTAGAAAATACTTAGACCTTCATGAAAAAGTTATATGTAAACACACACAATTTAGGCTTAACTAGAACTGGAAGGACTAGAACATAGAATGAAGAAAGAATGGAACTTGTTTCTGATCACAATATCTTGATGAATACTATTTAAAAGGTTAGATTTAGTAAGTATTAGAATGAAGAGGAATATTCAAAAATTGTTCTGGTATCACAAGGATTTTTTTTAGGGTTCTAAATTACTTAAATATTGATTTTTGTAAAATTTAAAAGCTTTCTTAATGAGAAGAATCCATTAGTGCTGTCATACACTTCTTGACAATATAAATGAAATAAGGGAAAAAATAAACAAAAAGGCAAGAATGTAAATGTGGGGAAAAAAATCCCCAGCAACACTGGCATTACGTTCCCGTACATCACTTGGTACTAGCACACCACTCAAGCACTAGAAAAACCAACCAAACAAAAAACTGTCTACTACACAGGAGCTGACACAGTCATATGGCTTGAGAAAACCACCTTCTTAAGAATCATTAAGCAGCTTTACTGGAACAGGAGAAACAGAGAAAGTGTTTATCAAAGCAACAAGATCCATCAGCCTCTTCTTCACTAAGGACTTAAGCCTCATGTCTTGTCCACCATCTCCTTCCTGCCTCTTCTTTGCTTCCTGCTATCATACTCTTAGAGATACCAGGGTTTCTCCTTGTGAAGATCATGACAGAGAGCTTTGCCGGCTATAAAGTTAGTTTCACAACCTCTTTGGAGAAATGCTTCATAAATGCTGACTGTGGTGGCAGCAAAGCACCTTTGATCTTCCTTGCAGAGTATCACTGTGAATTCTGAACCCCATAATTAGAAATATCACATGTGGAACACTAAGGTTGCAAAGTCAAAGAATGCAAAGTTAGGACATCCCAAGATTATATTACTTGTGCAACCATTATTTCCTTCACCATCTGCATTATAATGTTGCCCAGCACCACCCAAAAGGACTATGGCAGAGCAGGACCTTCAGCTTTAGCCCAGAATTTCAAACAGATCCTCTCTTTTTATTACTTCTCACCTCATTCACCCCACATACTGTTTGAGGCAAGAGGGCTATGAGAAATAATGTGACCATAATGCACTTTTACATGTACCACCATTTTCTGCAGGCATTTTCCAACTTGCTTTTGCCAGCATAACAGGCTTTAGATTTTTGGGTTTGCTTGACTTTACTGTTATACTGTACAGACTTTTTAAAAAGTTAACTGAAAAAAAAGATTTGCAGACTAACAGTTTGCTTTTATTTACTATTTTAATGGTAGAGTCTAATATTCTAATATGAAAAAAACATTTGGAATGAAGACTCAACACCTGTTTCCTTTGTTTAAGGCACAACAAAAATATTCAGATATACATAAAATTTCTACAGCAAAACAGTGAGAACCGGATTTGAAACATCTGGTATTTCAAAGGGACAGAATTAAAAAAACCACCAAGCCCTATATTTTAGATCTTCCCGGCAAAGACATGAAGAAGTATTTATTTTTAGAAAGTTCTCTACAGATAACTTTAAAAAAAAATTGCCATCTAAATGCATCTAAACAAGTTTGCAGACCTGACTAAGCAAGTCATACCTAGTTTCAGCGACCACAGCTCATCATCAGCACTTGTATCTCTACAGAAGGTCAGCTGCTGTTTACACGTAACCACAGAAAAGTTCACTTAGCTCATTCAGAATAAGCCCCAGCACAATAACTCACTGTATCAGTCCATTTAATTTCTTATCTAACTTGTTCCCTGTTGACCTTCATGATAGAAATCAAAGCAGTGTATCAGACTTGGTGAGCTTTGTTTTATTATTCAGTGCAAGTAAACAACATCAATGCACCATTTACATAGTTAAGTTGTATGTTGTTGTCCCACACATAGTGGGGGTTGAAACCCTTAATGTGGCTCCCTGGCATTCATGAGATACTAGTCATCAAGTTTTAAGAGTATTGTGCAACTTGCATAATTTCAAAGACTATAACAGTATTTCAAACTACTTTTGCTAAACATACATTTCAGTAAAATGGTCTCACATAAAAAGTTACTATGGTCACAAAGATACAATTTAGTTTGAGTATTCAACTATCGCTTTCACATTTTCAGAGCTCTAGGTATTAAAATGTGCTACTGGAATGTAGGCTCAGCCTATAAATGGCTTATCTCCCCCTTTAAAAAAAACAAACAAACAAACAACAACAAAAAAACCATAACACAAACAAAAAAGAGTAAAACACATTCAACAGTTCACCAGCCTCTCAAAAGAAAAATCTCACAGTTGCTTACAAAAATTATTAACTAACTGTACTCTTGTGGACTTAACTAGTGGCATAAGACAAACATATGTTTCTACACCTGACTATTTATTCCATAAATGTCAATGAAATGTCAAGTAAAGGTATAAATATATCTTGTCACCCTGGCAACTCTGTCCATTTGTAATCATCTCATTTTATTTTGGCAGTGTTTTCTGAAGCTTTACTGCATCTTGATTTAACCCTTAAACTATGAGGAAGCTAGTCTTCTTGTCAGCCTTGTCCTGTTACAGCTGCTCCTGTTACAGTAATCTCCCCAGCTGTCACCATGCTGGATCAATATCTTTGCTCAATAACATTATGAATGTAAATACAGAACATTGTAAAACATTGTAAGCAATACTTATCTTCATGAATGTCACCCAGAATCTTTCTTATTTAACACAGCACTAGATAGAGAGCTCTTCTTCAGCATGAACTTTACCTGAGCTTGTACTCAGTAGTTGCACCTCATTCTGCCATCCTGCTTCACACAAACCCCTTCCCTGTGTAGGTGGTGCTTCAAATCTGCTCTTGCTGCTCTACCCAGGCACATCCATCAGCACCAGCTAGCTGCTTTCACTGGCTCGTAACTGGTCTGCTTTGCAGTGAGAGGAAATCATTTAAAAAGTCCTCCATCCAACACCTGAATATAATTCTCCCCACATCTCCATTTAAGTTCAGACTTGAGTTTATTTGGTAAATTCACCTTGCTATCACACAAAAAACAAACAAACCAACCAACCACAGGATATACCTTCAGCCGACTGCCACCCCTGCGAGCACTGTACCCGTGGGGATACCATGTCTCTGCAGCATGGCTGCGCCTATTAGGCACAGACCACCCAATTAGCTCAGTTTTACCACTGGGGGAGGGAGAGGCAGCCAGTTCTCCTCAAGATGGTTCAGATCTTGAAAAAAATATATTTACTCTGCCTTGATCATGGGGGGGAAAAGGGGGGGGGGAAGTAAAGAAGTGATGCTTTTTGGTTTTGGGGGTTTTTTTTGTTGTTTTGGGGTTTTTTGTTTGTTTGGGTTTTTTTGTTTCAAAAAGTAACATTTGCATGCAGGAGGGTGAAAGCCTGTGGTGTTTTACATCATTACGAAAGGCCAAAATGGGCACCAGGTGATCTGATCCACAGCAATTCTGTCAACGAAGGCGAGGAACAGGAGGAAGAATTGGTTAGAGAGAATTGCTGAGCCCCTGGGACACAGCCTCACTGGCAAGAAATGAAGAACTTGATGGTAAATTCTACATGGCAGAGGGAAATTTCTTTTTAAATGCCAGTTCCCTCTCCTACCCCAAACTGTTTCTCAAGACTTCGGCAGAGGACCAGAATTTCTTCTATAAGAAGTCATCTAGCTTAGAAGACTATAAACTAAAGCAGCATACCTAATTACGAAAAGCTGAGAGCAAAACATGTTTTGCCATGAACCGTGGCTTTCTTTGGTTACAGTAAAGCTGATACAAGTGGTTTGGAACAGTTTTAGACACCTCTTTGAAGTCAGTGTGGCATTTAGCCACAGCAGTCAAATAGGGACGGTCCAGAGCCACGCTGCCTCAGGGAAAACCTGCCTCTTAGGTGATATCCATCTCTTTCCTTTCCAAAATTCACCCAGGTCACCTCTTGGTGATTCTGCCTGGCTTTACCAATGACAGAAGAGAGGCAGAACCACAGTTTCTGCAGCCTGATTTTCACTCCTGTGGATGCACAAGGTGCTCCCCAGAGAACAGTAACTGTGTGATTATCTTTAATCTAAGGAAGAGATAGGGCCCATTGTTTCCTTTCCAGATACCATTGGTTTATGCTGAGGCCAGGAAAATTCGTTCCCTTCAGTACTATCCTACCGACCAACCAAAGAACCTGCTCAGTTCCTCTCCTCTGCATGCTGTAATAAAAAACAAATGTTCAAAGCAAGGAATGCCCTGAACATAGGAGTTTTCTCTTACTTTTCTGGATGCTTCTGCTGAAAGACTATTTTTAACATGCCATAGAGCATGTAAATCTCAACACTAACACTAAAAAAGGCTGGACCCTTTCAGTACAAGACACTTTAAAAATAAATCCTTGCAACAGTAATCACCTGCTGATATATGCTTTTATGTTTAGCCAGCTGCTAAGATGCCACATCCGTCACTTCTTGCTTCCACAAACGTGCTTTCCTTTTCTGTAGGGGAAGAGAAAATTCTGCTCCTGGAATTGCGCTGAGTATCATGATGCCTTTTTTGGTATCTCTGTCATTCCTCTAAACATCTGAACCACAGCACATGGATTATAAGATTTCCGGTACTGTGCATCTTCAGAATTGTTCAGCTTTAGATTTTCATACCTTAAAGCCTCTGATTTTTTTTCCCTATACTTTGCTGAACAATGTTACATATTTATAACCTATATGTAACTGAAAATAATACTCTACGCATGAGTAATTTCACTCCCGGGAGCTCTCCTTGCCTCCCTCCCCCAAATATTTTCCAAAGGAAAGTACGAGATCAGGATCACATTTGTTACATTAAACATTTCATAATAAGCCCTCTTCCTATTTTTAAAACGTAACAACAATCTACAGTGACGCAAGTCCTAAATTAATTACTTCCTCTATTTTGGTCTCTTTTTAATTTCAACTGAAAATAAACCAAGTCCCTCTTACTAATCTACCGCCCGCATTTCTTCATCAGCAACCCAATACAAATTCTTATTTGACTTCCCGACTTGACCTCTCCGTTCGGCAATCCGCATCGCACCGGGCCGCTGCTCCTCTCCCCGGCCCTGTACTCGCCCCAGGCGCAGCC
>NW_009200213.1:0-507 GCF_000690835.1 Fulmarus glacialis
TGCGCCGGAGCCTGGCGGGTGCTCTCTGCGGTCATCATTTGTGTCATGAGGTGTTACCGGTGCTCAGCGGGGACTGACTGATTGCGCGTGCCCCTCCGCGGGTACGGTCATCGAATAAAAGAGATGAGCGGAAATCAATCGCCTTCGGGGACGGAGTCGCGGGGCTGCAAAGAGCGATACCTCCCCGAAGGCAGCGCCTGCTCTGCTCCTCAGGGCTCTGACAACCCGAATATCCAAACCATATTCCCAGGAGCCCCCCCAGCCCTGCAGAAGTCATTTATCGGGGGTGTGGGGTCTGCCTGTCCTGCAACGCAAGGGACTTTTCTCAAAATCTACTGTATTTCAAGGGAATCTAATTTATTGTCTTTAATAAACACTTTCTTTTCTCCGATTACTCCAGTCTCGGGTTTGTGTTTTAAGACCCGAGAGGGGTCTCATGCCAAGCCCAGGACCAAGAGGCAGCCCTGGGGACCCCCCATCCCTGTCCCCCTGCCCGGGCCCGGAGCT
>NW_009200213.1:528-876 GCF_000690835.1 Fulmarus glacialis
TCCAGCCAGCGCTGGCTGGGAGTGCCCAACCTCCCCGGGGACACCAGGCAGCCAAAGCAAGGTTTGACCTTGTTTTCGCTTCAGAGCTTTTTTCTGAGCGTGCCTGTAAAACCTGGAGCAGAACAACATGGAAGATTACGTAAAATCACATTTTCTCCAATAGATTTCGGTGGCGGGTGAGGAACGGCTGGACCGGGCGGGGAGGCGGCGGCGGGGGGGGGAAAGGCAGAGGGGCTGGAGCAAATGATGGGGTGATTTTGGGGGGGCCCCAGGGATGGTCTGAGCCGTGACCCCAGCACAGCTCCTCCTGAGGCTGCCTTCACCCCGATGCTGCCCCGTAACGTGGTT
>NW_009200214.1:0-282 GCF_000690835.1 Fulmarus glacialis
GTCCCCATCGCTGACCCAGAGCATCCCAGCGCTGGCAGGGCTGACTCCGGGAAGCTGGGAGATCATCCAGTCAGTCAGGAGAAGGCAGAGAGCGGGTGCTGGGTCTATCCTGTCCCACAGCAGCCCCCACAGTCCAGTCGGTATTTCCCCCCACAGGTGGGGGAAGCCTCATGGAGGAGAACGGTGGGAAAGCAACTGCGGTGGGGAAGCAAGGAATCTCCCCTGGCAGACAGGAGACATGGGTCATGGTGGAAGATTCGGTGCTGAAACCAGCTGAGAGCT
>NW_009200214.1:428-764 GCF_000690835.1 Fulmarus glacialis
GAGAGAATCCCCGGTCTGCCTGCGGTGCCGTCGGTGCCTCATGGGCAGCGAGCCCGTGGCAGAAGAGGACCTGCACACGCTGGCTGCCTGCCTTCGCACCGCAGACATCCTGGTGCACGAGGAGGACCTGCAGCTGGAAATGGGGCTGGGCTTAGAGCTGGCCGTCGCGGTCTACGCGTGGGAGGTAGCCCAGCGGCTCCCCGAAATACCCCCTGAAAGACTTTGTGAGAAGTGCAAGGCGCCTCTGCCCAGGGGCGCCAGGGACAGCGAGAGCTCGCAGGCACGGTTCGCTGTCCCCGAGGCCCAGGGAACACCGACGGGACAGACGAGACCGGC
>NW_009200214.1:804-1961 GCF_000690835.1 Fulmarus glacialis
GGAGTGCAGGGCTGCAGCTGGAGGAGGATGGGCAGGAGGAGCCGCTGCCCAGCGCGGTCCCCACGTGGCCCCTGCCTCCCCGGGCACGGCCCCTCTCCCCCGCGGCCCCGGAGCCGCAGAGAGCTGGGGAGGAGCCCCTGCCCTGGGTGGGGTACCAGGGCCTGGGGCAGGGGCTCAGTCTGCAGCGCGTCCGGCAGGGCTGGTCCGAACTGAAGGCCCGGGTGCGGAGGAGCATTGAGGCCGGGCGGTGCTGGCTGCGGAGAATAGTGAGCTCCGATGAGGAAGAGGATGAGACGCTGCCGTTAGATCTCCGGTTCAAGGTCGACGCGCTCTTCCACGCCATGAGGGTGGAGGCTTAAGGAGCACCGGCAAGAAAAGGTGGGACTGGGAGGAGCGTGGGCAGGGTGAGCGCAGCGTGCGAGGACGGGGATGGGACCGGGCTGTCTCGTGCAGCCGCCGAAGCTGTGTTGTCCAGGAGTGTTTCTGTAGGACGGGGTAGCGTGGTCTGGGAGCGTTGGGGTGACGGTGAGAGGCGTGACGGCCTCTCGTTGGTTTTTGGTTTGGATGGGACTGTTGAACAGGAGTGGGACTGACACCAAATTGTTGACTCCCCGTGAGGTGTGGTCCCTTTGGCCCCCATGGAGATGTCCCAGCAGATAGCTACGTGGCTTCTGTCTGCGCTGAGCCACCTGACCATCAACCTGCTCGGCTCCCCCTCTGTCTGGGGCCAGAGGGTGTCAGTTTTCTGGAGGACGGTCATGGCTGTTAGGAGAGGCACCCCCGTTTCCCTCCCCTCGCTGCTCTCCACCAGCAAGGAGGCCCTCCTGGGCTCTCCTGGGATCGGCACTCAGGTCCTGTGGAGATCCTGGCTGGGGGGTAGATGTGCCCGGCTAAGCCGGTGCTTCCCGTGCACACACGGGACCGCTGGGAGGGAAAGCACATGGAGAGGCAGGATCCGGCAGGGACCCTGGTGCGCGGACAAGGCCAAGGGAGGTGCGTGTCCCGCGGGGCTTGCGGAGGGCAAGGGCAAATGCCGTGGATGCCCAGGGGATGCCCGCTGCTCGCACATCACAAAGCCCCTTCGCCCAGAGCCGCCCTTTGGACCCCAGGGCCCCCCTCTGCCCCCAGCCTGGGCCTCTGCGGGGCCTCCCCGCCCC
>NW_009200215.1:0-263 GCF_000690835.1 Fulmarus glacialis
CGGCGAGGGTGGCAGTCCCCTGGGGCAGGTGGGTGGAGGTCCCTTGGGGGGGGTGGAGGTCCCTTGGGGGGAGTGGAGGTCCCCTGAGGCTGGTGGCTGTCCTACAGGTTGGAGGTCCCCCCTGCCAGGTGAATGTCCCCCAGGATGGAGGTCCCCCGGGGTGGTGACCGTCCCCCGGTGCTGCCTCCTGGCTCCCTCCGTGCCCAGTAGCAATTGCAAAAATTGCAAAACTCGGCGCCGCAGCCCAACAACGTGTGGTTGAA
>NW_009200215.1:282-912 GCF_000690835.1 Fulmarus glacialis
TTGACCTGCAGCGTCTCCGAGAAGCCGTCTTTGAGATGTGCACGAGGGGCCCGAAGGCTTTAAAACCCAAACCCCACGGCCAGAGATGCCCCTGGCCTTGGGAGCCCCAGGGTGGGCGCAGCGGAGGGGCCGTGGCCAAGGACCCCCAGCCCACGAGGGCAGAAAGGCGGCAGGGCAAAAAAACCCCAAACTCCTCCTTCCCCTTTCCCTCTTCTGCCTTACTGACTTTTTTTCTCCCTACCAGCTCTCCCCTGCCTGGAGCTGTCCCAGGCAGCCCCTTCCACTGCACAACATCAAGTGCATGCTTAAAAGTCAACTATTTAGGGGGGAAAAAACCCTAATCCGCAATTAACTCCTGCCACGCTCATGGTTTCCAGATGGCTGCGGCCGGGGAACGGGGCAGCCATGCTTCTCCGGCATGGCCGGATCCCGGCACCGCGGTTGGGATAACGAAAGGACGAAGCGCCTGCAAAGAGCATCCCGGCAGGGATTAAAGATGCCAGTGCTGCTCCTTGGTGGCATCACCCCGACGTGCGAAATAAAAAGTGGAAAAACCACCTGATCCTGACCAAGAGATGATGCTGCAGAAAAGCCGCAATGGGACTGGGGAGAAACACCAATAAATTTAAT
>NW_009200215.1:979-2009 GCF_000690835.1 Fulmarus glacialis
CAGCAGCCAGCATACAAACTGTCCCCGACCACCGCTGGCAACGTCCAAATCCCTTTGTCCTAACCCTAAAGCCAGGGTTAGTCCAGCTCAGCGCGGGGGGAGGCACAGGAAAGACGGAGGAAAGCGTGATTTGACAGCTTGTCATCAATTTCCAAATTTCGACCCAAAAAGAAGTTTTTCTGGTTTGGAATCAAAACAAACATGCCGGAGATTTCCAGCACGCTGCCAGCGCGAAGGGGCGAGCGGCGCTGTGGGGGCAGCCGCTGCGCCCCCGCGGAGCGGAGCCGTTCCCTCTCGTTTGCAGCTCCCGTTTGACATTTTGCATTTGTAAAAATAGTGCAGAAATTAAAAAAAAGAAAAATTTTTAAAAAGCCATTTGGAGCTAAAAAAGCAGCTTCTTTGCACTAAGATGAGCTGTTTGCATTCGGTTTCCCTGCGTGGAGAGCTGATGTGCTTGCACCAAGGTTTGGTGCCCAGCAGCTGCATTTTTGCAGGACCCCCCACTCGCCGTCCTGAGCCTTCCCCACTGCACCCCACGCTCCTCTTTAAACACTCGTAACGGGGATGCACAGAAGCAAAAGAGGGTGGCGGGGAAAGCAAACGGGGAATAAACCCGCCGGGCTTGCTTGCGAGCCGAAAGCGTGCCCCGCCGGGGTTCTGGGGCCGGATCCTGCACGTGCGGGAGGGACGGTGCCCCCGGGGCAGAGGCGCAGCAGCTTACACTGGGAGAGCAGCGAGCTGTGGTGTTGCAGGGCCCGTGGGGATCTCCGCGGAGCCGCCGGCAGCAAGGAGGAGGAGGAGGAGGATGCCCGTGAGGAAGACGGCGAGGAAGGCAAGGGGCTGTATTTCCGGCTTCCGTTGAACATGTCTCTACAAACTAAAATGGATAACATGGAACTGAGGAGCATCGATGCAATGGCTGCAAACTTCCATACCTTCATCTTAGAGCAAGTCAGAACATTGAAACTCTGCAAAACAGGCAAAACAAATATCCTTATTACGCGGCCTTCGCCCACGGCCCCCTCTTCCC
>NW_009200215.1:2127-3409 GCF_000690835.1 Fulmarus glacialis
CCCTTGGCTTCACCTCGCCCCCTCCGCCCTCCTGAGACTGGTGGTGGCAATGGGGACAAGGCGGCGTCCTCAGCCGACCCATCCCCGGCAGCACGCAGGTGGATATCCACCTCCCCTCGCTCCGGCCGGGTTTCCTCGCACCGGGGGCCGATATCGCAGTGGGCGGCTGCGAGTAAAGGACGGGCACACTCACGCCACGCCAGCCTGTGACACCTCTTCACCCGGCACATCCCCTCCTTGGGACGCGGCGAGCAGCGGAAGGAGCCCCCGGCTCCATCGTCCTCCCCGCTCCCTCGCAAGCCCCGGTGTGGTTTGATGTCCCCGTCCTTCGGCGAGGTGCACGGAGCACCGCGCGTCTGCTCCTGCCATCCTCTCACCCAGATGCTCGACCGGAGCCCGAATCCCTCCCCGCCAGTGCACCGATGCGACAGCTCCATCAGAACCAGCCAAAATCGTGAAAACCTCAGGAAAAAATGAACGGGGAGGTCGGACCGTCCCGGCGCGGCTGCGGGGCTTGCGGTGGGACCGGGCACCTCGGCCGAGCGGGTCATCCGGGGTTGCAGCCCAGCAGTTTCTCAAAGCATAAAAAAAACCCCCGCTGGCATTTCCCTCACAGGCGAGCCAGGCGCTTACCTTACGCCACTCCATTTTTTCCATCCAAAGCAGATAGGATCTGGTGGGATTTTACAACTGACCCTGCAGCCGGGCCGGGCAGCGGGGAATCGGGTCCGTGCTCCCGTCAATGGGCTGTCAGCCATTAAATCCCCATCAAAGACAGGCTCTGGAAAGTGGCACAGACTTGCAGCCACCTCCTGGCCCCTTTTTTTTTTATTTCAGCTCCTTGCGAACTCCAAACATTTCTCCTTTTTAAATAAATTTTCCACAGGGGGGATGAAAAAAAAAGGAGAGAAGGAAAAAAACCAACCCCAGTTTAGCAATATTTGCCAAATAGAATTTACTGGGGGAAAAAAATGTTTATTTTAAAATGGAATTTGACAGGTTCGCTTTTACTGTTACTGTAGAAAACAACAAGAAGGGCTGTGAAGGCTGCCTCATCGCCAGCAACCCTTTATTTTACAGGATGCAGATAATTGCATGTTAACTAACAGTAATTATATGCCCTGTAGGTTACAAGATAATTGTAGAACCCAGCCAGAGTCTAAATATTTTCAACTGGGCTATAAACAATGCCAAGCTAGAAAAAGAATAGTTTCACCATATAAGGAGGTAAGATCATGAAATCCCGCGGGGGTACGAAGCGGCGGAGCTGGCCGAGACACAG
>NW_009200215.1:3522-3875 GCF_000690835.1 Fulmarus glacialis
CACACCCGAACAGCCAAGGTCGAGCCGGTCTCCCCGTTCTGCAAGTACGGGGAGGGTGATGGAGGCCGCTGGGTGTGTTTGCATCTACATTCATCATCATAATTAGGTGCCTTAAGTTCAGATTTCTCCTCTGAGATAAGAGCAGGAGCTGGGAACAGGCACCAAAAACGCTCACCGGCATCAAACAAGGCAGCGGGGATAGGTGCCAAATGGACTAAGAAAATTGCAGTTCATTCTTGGACAGCTTGCAAAATTCGGGGAATGAAGGACTCATGAAGAAATAGCAGCCTCAGGGGAAGCAGACGGCACGGGTTTTGGAGGAGGGGAAGGGACCCCGCTTGCGGTGACGTGTT
>NW_009200215.1:3927-5903 GCF_000690835.1 Fulmarus glacialis
GGGTCCCCGGGAGGACAAGCAGCTTTCGGCAGCTGATGTTCGGGCATTTTGGGAGGTGAACGCCGCGGTGGACAACCAGCAATGGGATCACACACCACCTGGAGCTCAACCTTCATCGTCGCCTCCCCAGCTGCTCCCGGGGGGCTCAGCCCCCTTCGCCCTGCGCCGGGGAGGAAAGGGCTGCGACGGAGCAAAGCTGCGACACTTGATCCGACCACCTAAGGAAGGGCCTCTGGCTTATTGCAAGCCCATTAAATTTTAGGAGAGCGGTTTCAGCCTCGCTGCGCGTCCTGTAAAAAAGCCTCCTATTTCGGCAGCCAGTAATTTTGGCCCCCACCCACTCGCCGGTGACCTTTCAAAAGACTAAAACCCCAACTCCAATGTGCATAACAATTTAAAAAAAAAATTATTCCAGGCTTTGCCTTTGGTTTCTCTTGCTCTAAAAAGCCACAGACCGCATGTGCCAACCTGCGGGGAAAGCTGAAGTTTGGGGTGGGGGGAAAGGAAAAACGCACACAGGAATCACAGCCGTGACTCACCCGGGACAACTTTCGAGCTGCGCCCTCCCATCTTTCTGGTTTCCCCGTATTTTAAACCCACACCCAGCAATGATAAATAATCACAAAGGGTTTGACACGTGCTCCCCTGGACCTGCCGCTGCAGGCATCGCCGCGGGGCTCTCCCGCCACGCTGTTTATACACACCGGGTACGGTCCCGCTGGCTCAGCCCCATCCCCAAAACCTCCCCAGGTGCAGACCGGCACCCAAAGGTGCCCGCGACTGGGATGCGCCATGCACCCCTCAGCTGCCTGGGGGCAGCAGTTTGCACACAAGCATGCGAAGCATTTGCAAGGAGCTGAAATGGGTGAAGCTGGTGAGACCCAACGGCAGCTCTGGCCACGCTGAGCGGTGCCGGGCTCCCGCGGGGAAGGGGACCCAGGGCCAAACCTCCACACCTCGAGTGTCTGCTGGCAATGCCAGGCTGCTGTGAAAAAGTTGCCACTGGGTATTGCTCAGCATCTGGTGGGGCCAGTGTTCATAGAATCATAGACTCATAGAATGGTTTGGGTTGGAAGGGACCTTTAAAGGTCACCTAGTCCAACACCCTGCCATGGGCAGGGACATCTTCAACTAGATCAGGTTGCTCAGAGCCCCGTCCAACCTGACCTTGAATGTTTCCAGCGATGGGGCATCTACCACCTCTCTGGGCAACCTGTGCCAGTGTTTCACCATCCTCATTGCAAAAAATTTCTTCCTCATATCTAATCTGAGTCTGAGTGTTGACGTGTCCAAGTCTTGCTCCCGCTGGCACAGCGAGCCTCCAGCAAGGAACACCAGGGTCTTCGCTGCCTGGACCACGCGGTGCTGGGCACAGCCACTGCTGAGTCTTGCTGCTGCTGCTCTTTGCTCCGGTCTCATCGCAGCTACTCCCCAATGCGAAGGTGCAGTCATCTCCCTGCGTCGCCAGCTCCGGGCTCGGCATGGCAGGACGGATATCGCATGTCCCCGGGGCCGGAAGGCAGCCCTGCCACTCAGGGTACCCCAACTGGCACCCAGACCTGGAAAATTGCCACACTGGTGGCTCATTCCTCTTGCTCAAAGCAATTTCGTAAAAAGGAGAGTGCGTTGCATGCGTGGGGTCTGGCTGCAAGGCAGAGGTGGGGAGCCGAAACGCTGGGGGGGGACAAGGTTGCTCCAGCTTTGCCCACTCTTTCTGGAGGGGATGGAAGAACCCAGCAAACCCCGGGCTTTGGGGTGCCGCAGGAGCCGTAGGTGCCAAAACGTGGGTGTGAGGGTGTGCCAAGGGACTGACGGGGAGTGTAGCGGGCAGGACGGCTCGCAGAGAGGTGCAGTCTCCCCCAAGGACGCCCGGTCCTCGCACAGCCTCCTCTGCCAGCACAAAAATCCCTCTTTTCACAGGGCAAACGGGCAGGTACGGCTGTGCTGGGCACCCTGCTCGGCTCTTCCCACGCGTC
>NW_009200215.1:5946-8222 GCF_000690835.1 Fulmarus glacialis
GAGTCACCCTCTCGTGACTCGTGCATTTATTCCAGCCCCAAAACACATCCACTGAAGCCACACCACAGCCATCCGTGGGGCCGAGCCCCGGGTTTGCTGTGAGGGGGCTTTTGGGCTGAGTCCTGGCGGGATCTGGGCGCTTGCAGCCACGTTACATCCCAGGGAGGGACCGAGGGATCCTCCCCGGCTTGATGAAAGGCCAAAGTTTGCGCTCAGCTTTTCTTCTGGAGAACAGCCCGAAAGCTCCCTATTTTCCTGCATTCTCCTGATAATCCATTAATGCGATCCCAACCGTCTAGCCATGCCGTGCCTGCTGCCAAGCGGGAAACTCAATCCTGCAGGAGAAGATGACCCTTCCCTGCCAGACAGCCCCGTTTCGCAGGAGCCCAGCGCTAAAACTGCTCCGGCACGAAGCCTTTGCTCCGGCAGCCTCCTCCGCCATCACCTGCCCCGCTCCCATCCCCGCTGCAACCGGCTCCTGCCGGGGCTCGCTGCTTTCCAGGCAGAGGAAGAACCACTCCGTGTCCTGAAGAATTGGAAATCTTAAGGAAAAACAACAAATAGCAGCACAGCCAACTCCCATCGCTTAGTCTGGAGGCAAGGAGTTGATTATCTTGGCTCCCCCCGCCGCTGCAGATTCTCCCCAAAAACCCTCCACGAGCTCCTCGCGCCTCTCGTCTTTATTTTCGAAGGAGATCCAACAAATCCACACCACGGCCCTAAGTAAACTTTTCCAAGGCTTGATTACCCTCACTGTTCAGCAAAAAAAAGTCAAATCAATCGAGCCACATTTCTGTTTTTCTTCACTTCAGCTCCCGAGTGTCGGCGTTTCTGCTGCCTTTTCCTGCTAAATCAAAAAGCAGCAATCCCTTCCTGCAGATGCATCACCTTTGCTCACAAAACCAGAGCACTTGGGGCTTCTCGGACTTCCCTCGCTTTTCATGGTGTCGTTTTTTCTTATAGCACTTTTTTTCTAAGCCATTTCCAATTTTTCAAGCAGACTCTTAGGATTTGTTTCCGATATCCACTGACTCCTTAAAGCCCCAGCTCCTGGAGTCACGAGATGAGGGGGGAAAAGCAGAGTTGTTTTTTTTTTTTTACCCTAAATCTTCGTTGCTGGAGGGGGAAGGAGGAGACGCAAAAACTTTCACTACTGATGCTTGAAAGCGCAGAAAGCAGAGAACCCAAAAGACATTATATTATAAGTATGTCATAATTTTTCAGTCGATTCATGCTTCCGGGCATTGATTCATTATTTTCAAGTGCTCGGCCTCAGCCACGCCACAAGAATGGATGAGGCCACAGAGTGGCCGAGGTTTTTTTGGCAACACGAAACACTTGGAAAGACGAAGGCCTTGACGGGACATCAGAGAGAGCTTCCACCTGCCACACACTGTTTATTTTAGTGCCTTACATGGGAGCCAAACTGCTTTGAAATCCTGGCTCCTCATGACTCACCCCGCAGGAATTAAACAATTTCCATCCAGACTCATGGTGAAGCAGCTCCAGGGGCTGCTGAAAAGCGGCTCCTCCAGCAGCAGCCTCCGGCTCCGTGCCTGGTCCCGCTCGGAGAACGGTCGGCTGATCCCGGAGGGGACGGGGGTGGCGGAGAGACTGCCTGGGCAAGACTTTCCCCAAAACTTATCGCAAGCTCCTGACGTGCCTTTTGGGGAATTGAACCTCCCAAAAGGGCATCGGTGTGTCTGACACCCCCGACCGGGGCGGATGCTGCACTGAGAGTACCAGAGCCTGCAGCGGGATGGCCAATGCCCCAGGGTCAAAGCAGCCCCAAAATGGCAAAACTGGCCCCAAAATGGGGAGCGTTGAAAGCAAAAAAGCCCCAAACCCTGATCTGAGTTGAACTGTTGGATTTTCCTGCTCTTTTGACAGTAAGTGGGTGCATAAAGGAGGGGAAGAAAGACAATGTCCCCATCTCCAGCTCTGCTCTGGGGACACGGAGTGCCACCATCTCAGTGCAGACACCCCCTTGGCTGGGGACACGGGGCAGCAGCACCCGTGTCATTGCCGGTGGCTCTCCCACCCGACCACGGCACGGCGGCACAGCCCCGCGCTTTGAACGCCAAAAGCGGTGACGGCCACGGCGCATCCCACGGCCCCGCAGCGTTGGCTCGTCCCTGCGCCGCCTTCTTCCCCTCCCCAGCTCTCCCTGCTCCCCCGTAAGCAAAACCAGAGCCGAGCGCGGGACACATGGTTCTGCTTTTCCTAAGTGAAAACCAGCCCAAAGCAAGAAACTCCAAAGCTCTTCCCGCAGCCCC
>NW_009200215.1:8271-12795 GCF_000690835.1 Fulmarus glacialis
CTCATCCCTGGGCTCCCTGCCGTAGCCCGGCTCCTCTGGGAAAGTCTTTTGGGGCGACCACCAAAGCCCCTCCTGGCTGCAGCTGCTTGGCACGGCCCCGGCGAGGAAATGGCAGCCGGGCCCGGACCCATGGGATGGCGAAGGGGGAGAAGGGGCCACGGCCAGGCTGGGGGAACATCAGCATTCCCGGCGGCGTGGGGAGCCCCTCGGCTGAACACGCCAAGTCGTGGCAAGCTGCACCGTTCCCACGCTGACATGACATTTACATTCGGGCTGAATTACGGCAGGTTTGGTTTACATCTCCCCAAACAGCTGGGAAAAAAAAAAACACAACCAACCCCATCATCACAATAAAAATAATAAGAAAAATAAGTCCTCACCAAGCCAGTGCGGCACAGCTGAAGGGTTTGCTAAGGGGCACATGCACCCTGGGGTCCTGCAGGCGATGCTGGGGCTGATGGCCACGCCGTGCTCCAGGTCGTGGCTGGGGGAGGAAAAAAAAAACGGCCAGGACACTGCGTCTCAACGCAGGCAGCAAGGTTGGGGCACAGCTTTCCAGCCCTGCTGAGCTGAGCCCCAGTAATTGCCATCAGACGGAGCAGCCCCGCTCTTGGCCCCATCCATATTCCCACCATTTCGCTCATTTTGGACTTAAAAGGGAGCCAAAGCAGCTCAAAGGCAGCCAGGCTGAGCACCAGAGATGGCACCAGGAGGTGGCAGGAATTTCGGGTACATTAATTCATCTGCGCCATATACGCATCCCGCATCCCTAGGCACCTCCAGCGACGTGCCTCACCAAAGGGCATCTCCTCCCCGTGGGCCGTGGAGCTGGGATCGAGCAGGCACGGGACCCCCCGCAGCCCCCACGGCATGGCCAGAGCCCCGTGCCATGGGGGACATGCCCTGTCCCGTGTCCCTTAGCCGGGGGAGCCCCGGGCACCGAGGGGAACTGAGCAGATGCTGCCAGCGAGGGCGTTTGGGAGCTCTTCCAGGAGGGGTTGGAGCACAGGGGAGGAAAATGCCAATTTGTGCCACGGCCAAGGGGCACCTTGAAGTGCACGGTGGAGGACAGCACCCTGCCGCCCCACGCCATTGCACGGACAGAAGCCAAAATCGCCAGGATGGAAAACCCAGTGCCAGTGCCCTGTGCAGCGCCCTGCACCGCTCCACGCCAGTGCCTCCAAACCAGAAACCCCAGAGCCACGACCCGCGCCTTCCCCCGGCCCCCCCGGAGCAGAGCCAGCCCCACTCAGACCCATTTTGGGGCTGGATTCCTCCAAGGAGTCCTCACGAGCCGGATGCTGGGATGGTGCCGACCGATCTCACCGTCTCCCGTCCCTCCCGCGGGATTTCTGCTCTCACCGTCCGGCGTGCGCCCTGGCACGGAGCGGGGCTGCGGGGAGGCAGGCAGCCCCGCGGGACGCATCCGCACCCTGGGAGGCAGCGCCGGTGCCTTTGATTCCTTCCCCGGAGGTCCTGTGCAGGCTTTCATGTCATTAATTAACAGGGGATAAGCAGTGGGAGCCCAGCGGGGAGGAATCCCGCTGCAGACGCGGACCCAAGCGTGGCTGCGCAGTGATTTCTGCCGTGCTGGGCTCGGCTGGGCCCCGCCCGGGCAAAAAAAAAAACAGACTTTCCCCCACAAGCTACCCTCATCTCCCACCCTGCCGATTCCATCCCCGCTGCTCTCTCCGTTGCTCGCCAGGGTACAACGGAGGCAGATACGCAGCTGCAATACAAATCAGCATTAAAAAACTCAGCAGTTTAAATGCAGCACGACTCACTGCAGCGTTCACCCCACCCGGCCAGCTCAGGGACACCCGGGCGGTGCCTGCACAGAGGTCCGGGGGCACCCGGCCGAGATCTGCACCCCAGCACCCGTCACCCCCCTCAGTTCTGCAAAAAATCATTGAAAACATCACATTTTGGGGGATCTCTATTCCTCTTCCTAGTTAAAAGTCAGCCAAAGCGTTTAAAAAACCTAGCTGGTTGGACATGGGTGGCGTGGTCCCCAGCCTGTGGTCCCCAGCCTGTGGTGGTCCCCAGCCCCGGTGGCTGCATGTCCCTGCTGACCCTGACAAGGTGTGACTGCTTCGCCAAGGTCGGCAAGGCTATAGCAACCCAAAAACCTTTGCAAGTTGATTCAGCTGGTTCTAAGCAGCAGCAAGAGCCACCCTTTATGATAAGAGATGAGTAATTAGAGATAAAATGATGAGAAAATGCCTCAGGAGCGTAACGCTCGGTGTGTCAGCTGGAGCAGAGAGCGTGGCTCGTGGCATGACGAGAAATAATGCCGTAACGGGGAACAAGGTGGGAATAAAAACCACAAAAAACCCCACTGATGCAGCCAAATCCCCGTGGAAATGGCCGTTTGCTGATGGGCAGAGAAAATAAAATATATCGTTTGAAATTCCACCAAAGCCAGGATGGTTTCTGCAGCCCTATAGGAAATCGGGGATAATTCCAGCCAAAAAAACCCACAAGCAAGATCCCCCTGCAGCGCTGGGCACCCATGGGTGCTGGTGTGCCAGCAAATGGCATCGCACATCCCGCAGCCTTATCCACCACCCAACACCGTTTCTCCAGCCCAAAACTTCCCCCTCGTGCCGAAACCTGAAGTCTGAATGTCAATTTTTTTTTTTTCTGGAGCGACAAACCACTGCCCCCCCCCCGACTAAATAACAGCGCGATGCCAAAAAGGGGTGGTTTGTCGGAGGAAACTAATTATTGTGGCTTGTTTGAACAATCCCAGTGCCTCAGGAAATAGCGTTAAAAGCTTAAATTTTGGCAGTGAGATGGAGCCCAGGCCCCAGATGTGCTTTCCTCTGGGCTGGTTTCGACACCGCTGGTATCTGTGAGCTGCCACGGGTGCACTGGGGGCAAAATCTCCTTTTTTCCCAAGAAATGAAAAGCCCTCGGGGGGATCCAGGAGGGCAAAACACGACAGAGGCAGGAGGGCTGCCATAAAAGCATCACCTCCTCCCACACAGCGGCTTCGGCCACTTTCGCCTTCCCTGTTTTGTGGGGTTTTCTTTCTTTGTGGATTTGGCCAGCGTCGCGGCATGCTCCGGCCTCCCCAAATCCCCGGCGAGGGGTCACTGTGCCACAGCTTGCCTCAGTTTCCCCTTTGCAAAAATGCCCTGGGAGCACGATGGCCCTTGAAGGGCTCCATGTAGTAATTCCTCATTTTTCCAGGACGCATGCATTTTTCCAGGGAGCAGAGTGGCCACCTCTGGCTTTTCCACATGTCTCCGGTGGGCTGGTGTGGTCCCTTCAGCT
This sequence comes from Fulmarus glacialis, assembly GCF_000690835.1. Classification (NCBI taxonomy): domain Eukaryota; kingdom Metazoa; phylum Chordata; class Aves; order Procellariiformes; family Procellariidae; genus Fulmarus; species Fulmarus glacialis. The sequence goes on from NW_009200215.1 coordinate 11,551, forward strand.
CCTACCTTTATAACTCCCATTCTCATCCCCAGAGAAGCATATCCTGCGCTAACTCAGCATCCCTGCAGCCAGGACAGGTTGAGCCAGAAACGAGCCGTGCCAGGGGCAGGACGGAGGAGTTACAGCCCCCGGGTGCCCCGCGAGGGGTGAGCACCCATCTGCATCCCTCACCACCACCCCTCACCAGCATCCCTCACCACCATCCAGACCAAGAAGCGCAGGTGATGCCGATGCCACCTCCAGTGGGAAATCCCCCACATCTTCACTGCCCTTTTCCCTATACATATTTAATTTCTTTTTGCACAGAAGGAGCCGGCTTGTCAAGGTGCCCGCCGGGGATTACAGTGCTTTGCTAAGGGCAGAGAGACCCGAGAGAGGTTTGCAAATCCAATTTGCGCTAAACCCTTCCAGTGGGTTTTGGACGGTGCACAGACTAATATCCCATTAGCATTTACTGTCCGACTCCAGCAGCAACTGCCGACATATTGAACCACTTAGCACTGCCCCAGAGCGAACAAACGAGAAATTCCTCCTGAGACAGCAACAGCAGTGGACTGGGAATGGAGATTTTGGGTGGAGGAAGTTCAAAACTGGGCGATGCTTGGGATAAAGAGGGCTGGAGATGACAGAAATAGCTGGAGGGTCTCCAAAAGGCAGCAGGTCAGAGTCACCTGGACCTTTGCATGCAGAGATGCTGATACGGCGGCACAGCATCATGCTGACGCAGACAGTCAAGTTCCCCAAGCTTTCCTGTCACTGTGGGGAAAACCTGCTTGGGATGCCCTCAGGGACCGGAGGCTTTCCGCATGGAAGAGCCACACAGCTTCCAAAACAAAAAAAAAGTAAAGTTTTGCCTTCTGAGCCCTCTGATCACACCCAGGACGTCGGCGTGTGGAGAGCTGCGGCGACACTGCCCTTCCCCACCCGGCTGCCGTCTTCCGCAACTCCAGTTCGGATCCGATCGAGCTCGTGGATAAGAAATCAGGAGCATTTTTCCTGCCCCCAGCTGATGGCGTGGTGCGCTCTGTGCTGTCATAAAACGTTATTTGCAACCGGAGCACGGCTGCCCAAATCCTGCCCGTGCTCCTGCGGAGGAGCTGACACCGGCAGCGAGGTGAGGGCAGGACCGCGGGGCGACGTGGGCAGGGACAATCTGCCCCTTTTCTGCCAGTTTTCCATCTTTCCCAGCCCAGATGCTGCAGCGGAGCAACAGGAAATTAAAGAAAGCGCTGCTGGAAGATAACA
>NW_009200215.1:12981-13379 GCF_000690835.1 Fulmarus glacialis
GCCCGTCCCACCGCAGCTTCTGTGCCTGCGCCTGACCTGAGGATCAATCGTCCTCAGACCTGCTCTTGGAGACAGGTGGGGGGCCAGAGCCCCTCTCCTCCCCGTCAGTCCTCTGCCGGGGAGATCCTACTGCAAGAGGATCCAAGGTACAGCTGGACATCGCCGTCCCTTCATGGCTACACGTCCTCTGTCCACCGGTGCTCAGAGGACTCGTGCCACCCAAATCCTGGCTGGGTCCTTTCTCCTTTGCGCCCCCCCCTCCCCCCCAAACTTGGGCACTAAACAGGCACGTCCCCCCCGGTTCAGGGCAGCGGGGCAATGTCACCGGCACCCAGCCCGGCTCGGTGGAGCATTGCTGCCAGCGGCCGCCTCCCGCATCCTCCTGCCACGTGTGGCGG
>NW_009200215.1:13874-16497 GCF_000690835.1 Fulmarus glacialis
TCCCCCCTCCCCGGGGGGCCGCCTCCGCCGCTGGCACCGTCCCTCTCAGACGGCTCCGTGGAGCTGCTAAGCCTCAAAAATGTGCTCTTAATAAGCCAGCACCACTTAACGAAGACAGCAGCTGCCCTATTAAATCAGAGGCAAGCCTTTGAGCCTTTCCTCAGGGACACCCTGGAGGGACAGGACTGGCGTCCCTGGGTGGGATGCAGCACCTGCTTGAGGGGACGAAGATGTTTTGGTTCATACCCAAGGCTTTGGCTGGCTTTGGTCCCCTTGTGTTGCACAAGGGCACGGCATCCCTGCCTGTTGCGGGGAAGGCAGCAGAGAGGGAAAATCCCAGGGAAAACCCAAAAGGTTGCTCCAGCACCTTGCTGGGACCATCCCCTGCCCATTTCTTCCGGCTCTGAGAAAACCCAGAGCTGCTCAGGGACCACGACCACTGGGATGGACCCCACAGGGATTCGGGATTTTGGCTTACAGCCCCGACGTCAGTGGCACAGGGATGAGCTGACCCTGCTCTGCTCCGGGAGCGCAGCATGAGGCTGCCCGGCGCAGCAGGACTGAGGGCTCTGCCCCGTTTTATGGTGCCAAGAGGTCCTTGGCCACCAGCCGCCTTCACCAAGTCCAACAGCCCTGGTGTTTTATAGGGGAGGGTCAGGGAGCAACAACAGCCAGCAATAAATACACCCCATGCTCCCAGCCAGCTCCATCAGAGGACAGCCAAAACCAACATTATTAAAGGCAAAAAAGCCACCACAAGCCGTGCAGAAGCCCGTGGCCTGGTCAGCGATGCGAGTGCTCAAGCGCTTTTGCAAACAGCTCTGCCATCGCGAGCGAGACCCAGAGACAGCAAAGACGGGGCGAAAGCAGTTCTCACCCCTGGGACTTGACCAAAACACATTTGTCGATGCCCGGCTGCCCCTGGAGCTGCCTTGGCCTGGAGACAGCAAGGGTGGTGGGCTGCCAGCCCTCCCCAGCCCCCGAGAGCCCCCAATGATGGCTGTTTGCTCTATCCATCCCCAAAATCCTGGCTTATTTGCTTCCTTTAAACAGGCTTCGAAAATTGGCATTCATTTGGTTCCTTCAGGGACACGCTTTTCTCCCTGGGAAGGACTAGGGGTGGGCTTACAACCACCTCACCCCTTGGCCTGGAAAAAAACAGGCCAAGATGAAATCAAGGGGGTCCCTAAAGCCCGGAGCCCCGTTACAGCAAACCCCGCAAGCCTGGACCCTGCTTATGAATGATCTCCTTGCTCGGCGCTGGGCATCGCCCAGGAGAGCTCATGGATGGGATTTATCACCCTGCCCCAAACACCACGCCGCCAGATCCCTACGCGGCAAAAAAGCCGCTGAAATAGAGAAAAATGCAACTCCTGCCTTGGATTATTGCAGCCTGGGAGTGATGCTAAAGGAGGAGCTTCCCCTCCTGGGACATCTCCTGCTGTGCCAGGGCTGTGTGGGGATGCTGGCCCCTCGGAGCGCTGCCTTCCCCCAGCGAGGGCCGGGCAGGGCTGTCCTGCCTCCCTCCCGGCAGCCACCATCCATCCCCTTATACACTTGGCTTGGACAAAGTTCAAAGGAAGCCTTTTCTGCTGGAAAAAAAAAACAACGTGGTTTCATCAAAATCAAAACACTTCACAAAAACCAGCCTTGATGCGACTGACATTTCTTATTAGGGGACTGACATGCTGGTGACACGGCCTTTGAACAGCTGTGGAAGGAAATGCTTTTTTGTCATCGTTTGAGAACAACGCAGTGGCAAATAGATTGTTTCAATTTAGCTCTTTGGATGTTGAGTTACAAAGTGAGCTCGTTTCGGGTTTCGTGACGAAGAAGCAATGGGAACAAAACTGCTTGTGGCATTTCCCTTCCCCGGGTGATCGCAGAGGGGGTTGCTTCGTTCCTATGCTCTCGGGATGCTCCTTCACACGAGAGCATCTCTGCACCATGCCTGGCACAACCAGGAGGGAGCAAGTTTGGGTTTCTCTTCCTCTCCTCCAAGTTTAATGGGGAAAGACTATTCCAAACTGGCCAAATCCCAGAAAAAGCTGGGTCGGGTGGGATTTCTCCAGTCCAACCAGCTAACGATGGAGCTGGAGCAGACGGCTCACCCTGACCGAGGGACCAGTCCGCCCCACGGCTGCATCGCTGCGGCAGCACTCCTGGGATGCCAAGTGATCCCTGGTACGGCGGGAGTAGAGGGGCCAGCTGGCACCCGGGTCCTCACCCCCTCCCTACGCATGCTGAGGCCTGGGAGCCGCCGGAGCGGGACCACAGGCTGCTGCCCTGGCTGGGATTAGCGAGGGTCCTGGAAGCGGGATTGTGCACATGTGCTTTAGCTTAGACCAGCAATGAAATGGCCTGCGGCACCAGGGGAAAAAAAAACAAACCAGTAAAACACACACCAGTCCTGAGCTGCGCTACTGCACCTCCTGCAACGGGCACCCACGCGGGGCCCCTGGACCCTCCCTCCTCTCAGCATCTCCCTCTCCGCCGAGGCTCAGCCCCGCCGGGTACCGTGAGATGCTCTGTAGGAAGGGGCTGACATCAACAGGCCACTGACGGCTCTTTGTGACCCCCCAAGCCCACCCCTGCGTGGGCATGGCGTGGCTCAGCATGTCAC
>NW_009200215.1:16564-16862 GCF_000690835.1 Fulmarus glacialis
CTGGGGACAGCCGAGGTGACGCCTGCTCTGGCCACGCTACTGGCTGGGCTGTGTTTAGGGCCACGAGAGGTACCTTGACCTCAAAAAGTGTATATTGTGAATCTTAGATCCTCCCTTGTAGTCCCCCAAAGGTGGGAATCAACCTTAAAAGCATGCCCTGGAGCCCCCGAGCCTGGCGCGGCCATAGGAGAGCAGCCCAACGGCAGCCCTAGGAGGGGCCTTTCACTGGGAGAGCAGGGAGATGGCGGAGCGGAGAGCTGTGATTCACGTCTGCACCGTGGGAGGGCACCCAGTGCAG
>NW_009200215.1:16897-18241 GCF_000690835.1 Fulmarus glacialis
CCGCAGCCAGGCCTGCTCCAGCACCCAGCACCACCCAGCCATCCCTCAGCACGGGCACCCAGGGGTGCCCACCTCCCAGTGCCAGGACCTGCATGTCCCCCCAGGCTGTGTCACAGCAGACTGGACCAGCTCCTCTTATTTACAGCCCGGGGGCTGGATGCCACAAGGCCTCGAAGGTGCTGGGCTCTCCCCTTGCCCTTGCAAATCCTGTGGCCGTGCAGCCCAGGAAGAGCCTGGCGCTGGTGCCGCATCCTGCTGCGAAGTAGCTGCAACCCCTCACAGACTGATTGCAAAGCGGGAGGGACAGCCCGGCATCCCCCGGGGTGCCTGCGGCTGGCAGCAGGGTGCGCTGACCCTCCTCTGCTCCTTCCTCTGGGCAAGACGCGAGCTGGACCAAGACTGAGCAAGCACTTTGAGATCCAGCGCTATTTAAAAACGTGAGATGTAGAAATGTAGAAAAGTCTCGTTTCTGCCCCCCCCCCAGCCCAGCCTGGGACCTGCTGGGGGTGGAGGCGCAGGACAAGCCCGCAGCCTGCCGCCGGCTGACGGGCAGCTGTGTGGTGACACCGAGGATGCTCACACCGGGGCACTGCCACAGCCCAGAGCAAATCTCAGGCGCAGCATCGCTAGCTCTGCTTTGCAACCTGTAGTCAGTGCCGCAGCGGGTAGATTTGGGTCTGAACCAGAGGCCGAGTTAAAACCAGCAGCTAACAAACCAAACACAAGTGCTCAAGCCTCCTAAAATATTGCACAGAAACCCCCACTTCCCTGCTTCATTTCTCTGCCCTGTGCCATGCAGCATCTCGGCTGCTTCTGCCATTAAATCTAGGAGCACCCATGAACATGAGAGTCTGAATTTGGGATCCACAGGTGATCCTGGCTTCAGACCTGGGACTTCAGCACACGTCCAGGACTCACACGCCGCTTCCGAAAGCCATCAGTCCCTTCTCCCGCTGCGATAAACCATGCCCTCGACCCAGCGCCTAATTGTGGATTGGCTCCCGAATCAACGATAGGATTTAAATCAGTGCTGGCTACAAGCTACCATATATGTGCAATAAAGACATCCGAGGTCTAGGTTGTTTTTTTAAACCCTTCGTACAGACCGCAGCAAGAGTGGGAAATTCCCTCCCTCGACGCCGGGGTGAAATTCACCTCCCAGCCCCTGCAAAGCTCTGGATATGGTTACCACAGCTCGGCGGCGGCCGAAAGCTGGCGGCTGGAGCCGGGAGAAGGTGACGGGGTTGCAGATGCAGACAGAGCCCGGCCGTAGATCCTTCCGTTTCTTAAACTAATATTTAGACAGGACGCATTTTCCCCCCCTCCTGTGAACAAACTGCACCC
>NW_009200216.1:0-208 GCF_000690835.1 Fulmarus glacialis
AGGATGGAAGAGTGTCTGGCACCGACCGCCCAGCACTTCGGACTTAATGGGAATGTGTGGGACATCCCCGGTGGGGAAGAATGTCGGTATTTGGCCAGTTTGCTGCTTTTCCTCTAAACCCGTCCTCGGTCGCGGTGGTGCCGCTTCCCCGTGGGACCATGGGGACGGCTGTGGGCCCCGAGCGCGGCAGGGGGGCTCTGAGGGCAGG
>NW_009200216.1:310-563 GCF_000690835.1 Fulmarus glacialis
TGTTAATTTATAAGGGGGAAAAGCCTTAGCCGAATCACAAAAAATAATGAAACCCCAGAAGTGCCGATGTTTTGGGATGCCAGGGAGGGTGTCGAAGGCAGCTAGTGTTAACTTTGTTGGAGTTTAAACAAAACAAACCAAAAGTGGCTAAAGTGGGTCCTCAAAGCAGGTCGAGGTTTCGGTGCAGGCTCGTCGCACCACAAACCAAACCCCGGCGAACGGAGCGTGAGGATCTAGGCCGGCTTGCGCCCGC
>NW_009200217.1:0-210 GCF_000690835.1 Fulmarus glacialis
GGTGGAGATGGGGATGTGGTCTGCGTGTGACTGCAGTTTGTTATCGGGTGCCAAACATTTGGCTTGGATCTCTGCCCCCTCGATTAGATTAATGATGATGCTTAGTTTTTCGTTTCCCAAAGGGAAGCAAAAGTCCTCTAAATGCCATGGCGAAGAAATGCAGGATAGCAGCATGGCAATGGCTCCGCTCAGCCGGGGCAGCGTGCGGGT
>NW_009200218.1:0-17333 GCF_000690835.1 Fulmarus glacialis
GGCCATACCCTTGGGCCGGGGGGAGGAGGCCGCACCCTGGGCCGAGGAGGGGTTTGGGCCAAGTCCTGTTTCTTGCCACCCACGCAAGACAGGTGACACGCGAGGCGAGCCCCCCCATCACTCCCGTGACCCCAAGCGCGGCTGCGGTGGCAGCTGAGGCGGCGGGCCGGGGCAGGAGGGAGCTGCGCCGCCCCTTTGTCCCCTCAGCTGGCCCTTGGCCTCTTCAGGTGGAGCTGAGCCTCTTGCTGCTCCCCAGCCTGGCCTCTCCGCTGCGCTCAGGAATTATTAATTCCCTTCAGCACCCACGGCTGTCGTGCATGGGGATAGTGATATGCAGTGCTTTTTACTTACATATTTCCATTAGCGTGCGGAATCTTAATGCGTGCATGCAGTCCATGGATGTATTTCCTTGACGTACCTAAGTAGTGCATGCCTTCGTTCACTGGCACGTCAGGGTATCTGGGTAGCCTCTGATACGTTCCTTCTGTGCCCCTTTGCCTTCTAGCATAACGCGTGTGAATGGTGTATATTCTTGTGGATAGTTACAGATAGTTTAGTACATCCTTATTTGTGCATAGCCCTTCTGGGGCAATTAGTTAGTGAATAGTTGCACCTTTAATTTGCATGCATTTGTCTCTGGATATCTCTCTAAAGAAAGTAACAGTTATTTTGATCCACATGGTTTTTATTTTTGTAAGATGAAAGAGTAGGAGGAACGCTCAGTTAATATATTTCTTAAATTATGGTTTATTTCTATTTCAGTCTTCAGATGGCCACAGTTCCTCTTAGAGCTTTTTTTTTGTCTGTATCCATATCCTTCAGGTTTTAGATGCAACCTTAAACAAAAAAAGTCCCGCGTGTTTGTCCATTGACCATTGTTGAACAGATTCAACAAGTGGACTTTGTCTTTCTGCAGTCTAGCATAAGTATGCTGCAGGAGCTGTGTTTGGGTGTGTTGTCAGGTGTCCGGAGCCTTTCGCACTATTGCTGTCGCAGAGAAACACCGTGGAAGTGCACGTCAGGAAGGAGATGTTTGATCCATCTTTTAAGCTTCAAAATCCTTTTGTGGGAGGAGGCTTGGGAAAGAGGAGAGGGTAGGTGAGAACACCCACTGAGATGAATGAGCACCTCTTACCTCTCCGAGCTATTGCTCTAGTCTACAGCGAGGTCTGTTCCCTGGGGAGAAGAGCGGGTGGGCGAGAACACCCACGGAGATGAATAAGCATCTCCAGCTCCTCAAAGCCGTTGTTTTAGGCTATGGCGAGGTCTGCTCCTGTTTACTTGGGAATAGCTCCTTCAGGTGAATGGACAATTTCACAAACACTAATAATCCTTTCTTTATAAAGATCTACCTGTACCTGCTCCGTCATTCATATGCATATTTGGATTGCCTTGAAGTTTGGTAATTACAGAACCACAGAATAATCAGGGTGCAGTTTCGCAACCTTGCTCCTCTAAGCCAGTCTATCTGGCCTGATGGCTGCCTTGATTCTGTGCTGCCCCATCCCCAGCTGTGGGTTGTTTTTTTTGACTCAATCTCCATTCCCTGTGCTGTGTTTCGGAGTTGTCATACGCTTCATTCAGGTCTTCTAAGTCCGTTAAGTTGTCGAAAAGTCATCTTTTTGAGGTCTGGTTAGGTTTTTAAGTAAGTGGGATGAGGGGGGAGTGGGTCAGTGGCAGCCGGTGGGTAACGTGGCTTGGGCTGACCTGGGACCTCTGTCTCTGTGCTTCTAAAGGAAATGTGTGTTTCTGTTTCTCTCTTGCCTCAATGCCAGCCAACTGTTGCTTTTTCTTTCTTGTTGGATTAGTTTTCACCTGGGTCAGATCCCTGGTGTTGGTTTGTCCTGCTCTTGCACAATAGTTAGTGTTGGCACAAGGAACGGGAATGTGGGAGAAGAGGAAAGGGCAAGATTGTCCCATTCAGAAAAAATGAGAATTCAGAGTGGTTTCTATTGATTATGAAACCAAATTGTCAATTGTGTCAGTGTAACTGGAGGTGCACAGTTAATTAGATCATTGACGTGATCTTCCTTAATTTTTGTGAAGCTGTCTTAACCCTTTCAAGTGTCCTGTTTCTCGTCATCACGTGGTTCTATGATCTAAATTTTGGGGTGGGAACAAGTCAGGTGACATTCTTGCTGACATTGGCTCTAGTGAAACTCTGCCTTAAGATATGACTTACTCTCTAACCTTAAAAAAACAAGTATAACAGTTACTTGTTTGCCTGCTTTTGCAATCAAATCATATATGATCCCTAAAAGTTCACAGTTTACTTGACACTTAGCCTAGCTAATGCCTGACAATATCTAATCTTTGTGAGAGCAGTGCCGATCTCTGTCTTTAATACAAAGCTGGTGCTTAGGCTTTGGAGAGCACTGTTTCTCCAGATGTCTGAGTCAAAAGACTTGGGCTCCCGGAGGCACAGAGATGCACCCAGGTTGCAGCTCTCTGGTAAGGAGCAGGAGTCGCAGCCCCTTTGTGAGGGAAGGCTCCCCCTCCGCCTGGCATGTCTAGGGAAGAGGAATTTGAAGGGGGTGGGTATGTCTGCTTCAAAATTACTCTTTCCTTAACTTCTGTCATGTAAGAAAATGACCCTGGGTCAGCGGGGGAAGGACCGTTCTTGTAAGTTCTTGTATTGTTTGGGGAACTCTTAATTTCTTAGTCTTTTTGCACTAAGAATAATTGAGAAGGAAACTGTTTTCAAAATTATGTTGTCTCTTCAATTTGCAGACTCCTGTTGTCATGTAGTAGCTCTAGCGAGTCACCACTGCAAAGAAATTGTTTTTTATATTTTGGCTCTTTTTAATATATTTTACCTAGTGTCGATGAGAAAAATCATATTATGCAATTAACTGTGGAAAGTGCTTCATAAGCACAGTTTGGAGAAACTGGTTATCTAACTTCAGAAGTAGATTAGATTTCAAATGTAGGTTCAGGTGTTACAGTGTATGTTGTGCCACTGATAGGATTTCATACTCAGTATTTTTAAAATATTTACATTTATGGGAAGTAAGGTAAGGTGCAACATTGTGAAAACAAGCAGTTACAGGTTTTCAAAAATTGGGTAAGGCCCTACTTTAGCAAGAGTTAAGGTGTAGAAAAGGAGCTGACAATAAAAGGGACACTTGAAAAACATTTAAATTGATGTAATTAATTCTTTTAACTGAGTGATGAAAGTACTTCTCACACCCGCTATCCTATGAAGGAAGAGCAGAACCAATACCTATCTCTGTTGCAATCTTGAAAGCGAAAATGTCGCTGCCGCTGCTTAAATTCCCCCCACAAAGAAAATGAGCCCTTTGGTATTCCCCAGGGCCTGCAGCCCCTGGCGCTGTCGTACGTGGCATAGAGCGTTCTTTATGCAGAGATCTTGAACAGAGCAGGTCCTGTGCTCCACTCCAACGGTTTTAATTGGTAGAAGTGACGTTCAGAGTGCTAGTGCAGAAATAATATTTGTAACTGCTTGTGTTTTTAAGTAGTATGTCATATACTTTATATGTGTTGGATGATGATGAAAATGTACTGCTACAGCCTCCTACAGCTCTGTCAATACATCTTGAAACTATTGCAAGCTCAGCAGTGAAAAACTTCAGAAAAATGAGGGGGTTTTATATGCTAACCCTCATTAAAAGCAAAATTGTCCCTTTTGGTGATAGGAGTTTACCTTTCCTGGTATTCGTCATTTGAAAAGCTGTAATGTAGATGTGCTTCCAGTTTTGTTCAGTTTTGCTCCAATTCAAGCGTGTTTTACCAGAATTCAAAAGCACTCGCTGAGTCAGGTCTGTTCTGGTGCTAACCAGGCTGTAGTTATAGAAAGCAGGCTGAGGTGGGTGAGACCAGCACAGTTGCCTGCTTCTTGTGTTGGAATTGATTATTCTCCTTAATGCAGATAATGGGTCATAGGTCCAGTACTCGGTATAAAATGAGTTAATGAGCAAGTGCCTGTTCCAGTGGGCTTGTGCACTTTCTCTGCTCATGAAAGTTTTCATCTTATCTATGCTGGCAGCTAAATTCTGCCCATGAAGAAGGCAAAGGGTGTGATGTTTGAAAGCTAAAGACAGCATCATGTCACAACCCAAGAGGGTGTTTTTATGTAACGTGATTTAAGTAGCTTTGATCTTAAAATTTTGTGTAGTGAACAAGACATGAATGGGGATTTTCTGCATAGTTTCAAGCCTAGAGAGAGGTGGGCCATATCAGTAACAGAAGCCTTAGCAGTTGTAAGCTAGAACTGTGCAGTATGTTAACCTGTGTTTAGGGATACAAGGATGCACTCACTCTGTCTGTCCAAAACCTGTAATATCACTGGAATTAGGTGAAATTTCTTAAGTTTCATGCTGCGTCTTTATCGCCTATAATATGGTTTCTGTTTCATGTCCCAGAAGAAAGCAAACAATATCAAGCTTGACTGTGAAATACAAAAAATCTTAATGACAGCCTCATACATTGTGTATCAACTGATCAGTAGCCTGGCTGTCCTCTGGGCAAAACCAAACTTCAAACTCACCTTGTTAGTGCTAAAGCAGGTTAACTTTGCAGGTACTCAGGAGAGTGGCAGTGCAGCTGTGCTTTAAAAGCAAGGGTCATTACCATGTCCAGAAATCCCCCTGCAGCAAAGCTTTGCGGGTCCAGGATGGATGGTCGGTCCTGTTTCTTTCTTTATTTCTAGCAGCGGTGGACCTTCTGTACTTAATTGCATGGGAAGCTCTAATGCTGCCTCTCTTTTCCCAAAGCTAGCTTATCCAGTTGTCTCCTCCCTTCCCCAGTATTTGTATAGAAATATATTACCAGATAGAAAAGGATCCATACAGAAAGTCCTCTATAGCCACTTTCCAGTAAAAATCTTTCTGAAATATGACTGAATTTCGTTAGTACAGTGCCTCATCTTAACTATTTGTTTACACAGAGACATTCAACCAGTCAGCTGAATCAGTTTAAAAACTAATTTAAGTAAACTGTTGCAAATATCTTTTACATGTCTATTTACAGGTTTAAAACAATTAAGTTCTATTTCGCTGGAAACTTTTCTGGCCAGTTTTATTTAAGAATGCTTGCACACAAAGTTGTGTGTGTTTGGCTATACAATTTAGCTAGAGCGTGATTTTTAAATCGGCATAGCTTTGCATTTTATACCAATTCTTATTTATACTGTCTATCTCCCTGCCAAGAAACCTGCTTCCACTCTACAGATAGACTCACTACATTCTTTTATTCCCCACTGTAATGTGAATGAAGTAAAATTATGCTGGAGATGTCCATGTTAGGGTAATTAAGCTCCATTACAGATTTCCTTTTTAAAACTTTTCAAAAAAAGTCTTAAAAACACAGAATATGAACTTTGGCTACTACTTGAAATTTTCACGGTTTGATGAAAAACGGTGCAGAGAGGGGAAAAAGAAAAAGCATTTAAAAAAAACCCCATTGGCAGTCTTCCACCAAGATTGTGGGTTTTTTATTAAGCTTTGTCCTCTTGTAAGAAATTTTAAACAGTTACTGATTTGTACATCTTTCTTCTTTCATCAATTACAGTGATACTGGCTGTTGGCACATGGAAGGTAAACTAGCATCAGCCAGGTTTTGTACGTAAAGTTAGTGTTTGTCGAGAGCTCTCAGAGATATTGCAGTAGACACAAAACACATGCATATGGTTATGAAGCTCCAACATTTGCCAGTTACAGCAGGATATATTCACTGTCTAGGAGTACCTGCGATGGTTCTCCCCAGGAAAGATGGATGGTGTCTGTAGGAAAAATCCCCCTGACTGTAACGAAGAGAAAAAGCAGAGAATAAGAATGTAATATAGACAGGAAGGAGTCTGAGCGGTGGTCGGTCTCCTGAGAAATACCAGGGGCCCTCACTTTATTCAGTGCCTTCTCCCTGGTCTGGTGTGTTCCTCGTATACTGGGCAGCTGAACTGATCCTTCTTTGTGGCAGTCGAGCTCGGAGCGGCTTTTTGGGGCTGAAGCCAGTGTTCCTGTGTTTAAAGTGAGTACCGAGACAAGAATGCTGCTGACAGCTCCAAGAGTCCTCTAGTGTATCAACAAACAGATGAATAGCCTTTCAGAGCCGCTGGGCTTACTCTCTCAGCAGCAAAAATACATTATGAGAACCCTTATGTTTGCAATTACGTATCATGAAAAATCTGAGGTATTTTTTGTGATATTGTGGGCCCTACTAGTGGGGTTAAAGGAAGGTAACATTTTTTTGACTGCTAATTGTACAGAACCTTAAGCTTCCTTTTTGTTGCTGCACAGAAAAGTCTCTTGACCTGTAGCTTACTTCCTTTGTTCTTTGCTAAGTGCAGGCTTGCTAATTATTCTTAGTTGTTTCGTTTGCTAATCAACACCTGCAATAACAGTGGTTTCACGTTTGTTCCACTGTACCCCATTGAACACACTAGAATTGTAGCACTCAGATAATCTCTGCTAGAACCATCTAATATTTAAACTATATTACTATCATAATTTCACTGTTTGACATAAAACCATATTCATATATTTGCACAAGAGTAATGCATACACTGTAATGCGTATTTGACAAGCCAAGGTAAATTGGGTGTTACAGCAGGGAACGTATCCATTGTAATCAGAAGAAAAGGGCATGGGGATTTACTCCTGGGTAAATAAACCGTTTCTGCTGTATGCTTTCTCTCTGGCTGGGAGAAGACATTCATAACTGCCAAATAAATTCAGTAATCAATGGTAGAATTTAAATTGGGTTGCTGTAGGTGATATTCCAGAGCTACTGCAGGGAAAATACAATAAATCTTCCAAACCTTATCTACTAGAGAAATTTACCGCAGGAAGAAGTATTCGGTGTCCTAAGCATGACTGTAGAGCACAGAAATACTCTGGTTTGCCAGATATTGATTGGCTTAATCTTGTCTTCAGCATGGCTAAATATTATTATTAAACTGAGTATTTGCAGCTTATTTAAGTTGTAGAACCAATATAGTTGAATGGGTGAAAATATCATCCTGTTGCTCCTTTCGTGGCTTGCTGGCTTCTTACAGTATTGCCACTATTAAGAAATCTGAGGCAGTATTTGTGCAGTGTTGGTATTTAGAAGCATTACTACTAAAAAACTTTTAGAATACCAGTAATACTCTTAACTGCTGTGATTCTGCCCCAGTACATATGCTGCAGGGATTTGGTATGATGGATATAAGCATAACCAATTTCTTTAGAAGTTGTTGCTTGTAATTATGATGGTGGTTTCTAGCAGCTGGACATCAGTTTGTCCATTGGAGCCGGGGTTAGCCTGCAGTGACATGCAGGTGAGAGTAGCCCTTCTGCCATCCTGAAGATAGGGCTTTGATCTTGTTTAAAGAAGTAAACCTCTGTAAACAGAACACAGCTCAAGTTGGTTTTGTCTAACGAAAAGAGCAGGCTATATAAAACAGTTGTTGACCTCTACGGTCAGGTTTTCCAGAATATTTGGAGATGTGTGACAACGTAACAGGAGTCGTGTTGTTTCTCCCAAAGTTGTTATCTCGGAGTTGGCATTACCTGCAATTTGTACCTGCTCTTCTAACTAGGACAGGAGTGGCATTTCTGCAATCTAGCATCTTTTACTTTGTAATAGATTCATTTTGTACCTCTGCTTTCCCAACTATGGCACCAATGTCTTTGCTGAATGCCTTAGTTTCACATTGTGACAAGAAATGACAAAACGGAATAGTGTTTTATTAATTTGCTGCAGTTAAACAAAAATCTTTGGGAGCCTGTATCTATTAAATCAAGAGAGTGATACCATATTTTTCTTTGGCTCACAGGTGATAGGTTAATCTTGCAACTAGAACGGCTGGAATTTAGATGAGATTCAGTTATAAAGGTTTTGAAATCGCGGTGGGTGAGCGGATATTGTGTATCTTGGTTGCTGAAATGCTCTTGTTCATTAATGTACATCTTCCCTAATTATACCTATCTAAATAATACATAGTTTAAATTGTCATTTTTAACTATGGGTAAAGGTTAACATACAAAACCTCAAGTGAAAGATTAATAAAACTTTTCGTTTAAAAAAAGTAATTTCCTGACATCAATACTGTTTACTAAAAATAGAAAAAGTAGTTTGGACTGATTTTAAGAAAGAGGTAGCTTTTGCAAGATTCTCGCTTGTGGAACACTGCAGTATTATTATATATTGATACATATTTGTCTCTCTTATTTTTGGTAGAAAATGATGCACCCTGTTGCCAGCAGCAATACAGCTTTCTGTGGGACTGGCAAGAGTTCTTGCCTTAACGAAGACAATGTGAGATCTGCCGATCAGTTTGACTTGTATGCCACGCAGCAAAGTAAATACAGCCACGCAGTCAGCCACAAACCAATTGCATGCCAGAGACAAGATGCGTTGAACGAATCGCACTTGCAGACCACAAGTGGCAGGAATATAGAGACAAAAGACGAACTAAAGAAAAAGAAAAACCTCAACCGATCTGGTAAACGTGGAAGGCCATCAGGGACCACAAAATCAGCAGGGTACCGAACCAGCACAGGTCGACCCCTGGGGACCACCAAAGCAGCTGGATTTAAGACAAGTCCAGGCAGACCCTTGGGTACAACTAAAGCAGCAGGATACAAAGTCAGCCCAGGCAGACCTCCAGGTAGCATTAAAGCTCTATCACGGCTTGCAAATCTAAATTATACTTGTGGCAGTGCAGCTTTTCCCTATCCTATGGTGCATAACAGAGGAGTACATGCTGCTGGTGAAACTAGTAGCAAAATGAAACAGCCTAATGAATGAAAGGAGGGAATTGGTAACTCCTTACTAATCAGCTTTACTCTGAATTTTGGCATGTTTCTTGCATTTTGTGGTAGTGTTTGCCTAAGTCTGGATTTCTAGATTTTATTTTCACTCAAATAATGCCATAGCCTACGGGTGCAATTCAGTAACTTTTAAAGCAGTGTTGAGAAGGCACTGGTTTAAAGGGGGTTTTGTTGGTTTTAAATCATAATTTATAAGAAAGTCTGAAGTGATGCATATGCCTTGGTGTCGATATTTAAGTAATGTCCATGTCCCTAGTTTTACGTTCAATTTTTGGTAAATCTAGTTGTGTGGTTATGCATTAAATAATTGAAATAAGGAGGACAGAATTAGCTGGCTGTTGGTTCATGATGTGGCCTATCCCACAATAAGGAACTTAGCCAGATGAGTTCTTACTCGATAAGAAAAATTGGTAAAGAAAGCAGCAAGCTACATTTTCCACTTCTGCAGGAGCTTCTACAGACCTCAGATGGATACTTAAAAAAACAAACAAAAAAAACTCAACCTTTTTTTAAAGTGCTGATTTCAGGTGGCTTTTGTTTCTGGAGTTGTAGCAGTAAGACAATTTCAACTAATGCTCCAAAAATACTTTTGAAAATATTGAAGAAAACTGAGCATTTGTACAGCGCGTTACAACTTCACAGCACCTTATTAACACAAGCTAATCTGCCTTTAGGTGATAGCTGTTCTTTTAGTTATGCTGTTACAGGATTCTGCTGTGTAATTTTGAAATGCCTAATAGTATATATACCAAACCACAAATAATTCTTTGAAATATTTTATAAGAAATTAAGTACTGTTCATTCTAGTTACGCACTTGGTTAATATTATACAGTATGTTCTTAAATCTGTAAATAGCTATTTACACTGTTTTTTGCCTTTAAAATCTGTGCTTAGGTGGCGACAGTTTAATAGCTTTTAAAGTATTAATCTATAATGTTTACAAATTAAACTTTTTAAATAGACACTGTTGCCAAGTTTCAGACTTAGTTTTGCCAGATATTCCTGGAAATACAGTTATTTCGTTGTTTGACACTTATACTATATTTAAGTTATGGAAGCTTATATATCTACCAAAGGACACCATTTTCATGATTTATAAAAGCAAACTGTATAGCTGATGCAAACAGGATGCAGTTTACTGCACTGCTAGACCCCAGATATAAAGTAATTCATCTATGCATGCAAGCTGAAAAAAAACGTTGTTGGTTAGCTATAAATACCTTTCTTGACTCAAACTAAAACCTTCCCTCCTTCCAAAAGAAATGTTCAATTTTTCAACTGGGTGTGTTTAATTTTTTTTTTAAGTGTGAGAGAGTGTGTGAGTGTGTGTGTATAATACTTTAATCTAGACTTCAAAAAAATCAGTCCTCAATGTTGCATATTGTCTGTTCTAAATTTATTTTACTGGAATTAAAGCGCGCATTTTTTTTCCCATCTGGAAGAAAGTTTAAGTTGTTTCACGTATAATATGACATGATAAATTTGTAGCTTCAAATATCTGGGGGTGGGGGAGAATATATAGAGTTTGCAGATTTGGGGAGCAGAAAAATTTGGGTTAATTGAGCTTGTGCTGAATGAGTAATGATGCTGATATTTTTGTTAACATAAATGCTATTCTGGCCTGCTGTCACTTAGATGAGAACTCTTGATTTCAGTGATGACAACTTAAGAAACAGATGTCATGTTTCATACCTTTTTTATCAGGAAAAAAGCAGCAAGCCTTCAGGTGTTCCAGTGATGCCTAACACATATTGAGCTGGACTTTATGCTGTACTTTACAATAGGTGTGTTGAATTGTTGTGGGGGAACTGTGTATGCACTGGCAACTAAGACAATGAACCTCAACTGTACTGGATGGCTCCTTAGTTGATAGATGAACTAATGGCAGCTAAACTGCTACTAAAAATAGTTTCTTCATGCTGAAGCTATGAAATCCAGTTATACGTTCTGTTCCTCAACAAACTCACAAGCCTGAAATTTAGCAATCTTTCTCAGAACGATGTAACTTCCGACACATGCAAAATGCTAACGTGAGTTAATTCACCCTCAGGATCTGTGTTGTATTGGCTGTTTTTAATCATATGATTTTTCAACAAAGACTGCTTTGAGTTCTTTCCTGAACTCAGCTGGGAAAGCAGTCCTCTTCAGCTGAATGTCATAACTGCAGGAGTGTCACACCTCGCTGGCAAGGAACGTGTTGCATGTCACCACTGTACCTTGGAGAAACTCCACTTCTTACCTCCTCCTGTTTATCCTGTTTGCTCCTGTTCCATTTCTCACCTGTGCATCTCCTCAATGGTGCTGTGCTGTGTGTCAGGAGATAATGCAGATGTATTGCTGTTCTGCTAGTATAATGAATTTTGTATTCAAGTATGCTGATGAAATAATGAAATCATCTAAGCAATTTCTGTTCATTACATTCTGTTTATTAATTTTATCAGATGGAATATAATCCCAGTAAAAAAACAATTAACGTTGTCAGTTGTGAAATGATGAGCATAAAGTAGAAAACTGTTCAGAGAGTCTAATGCACTGCTTGGCTCTCTGGATTTAGCAAGGAGACCAGAAGTGCGCTGCTGGGCATTTCCTAATTCTGGTTTATTTTATATCTGACTATAGTTTACTGGTGCCATGCAGTGAGGGGAAGAAGAAAGGAGTTAGAGATTCAAAGTGAACTAGAAATGCTTCTGCTCTTCCTATGTATAATCTGCAGAATACATTGTGCTTTTTTCAACACTTTTCTTTCCATTGCAAACACTGAAACAGCATGTTAATGCCTAAACTTTAATAGCACCAATGGGAAAACTGGCCTTTTCCCCCCATAGTATGAAAACATTACTTGTAAGGTAAATTGCTTATTTTATATTATATATGATAATTCAGCTATTCATAAGCTAGGATCACTGTTGTGTGTTAACACTGTTCAGAAGATCTACATGTCAAGTTTGTTTTTTAATAATTTCTTTTAATTATCAAGTTTCTAACGTCTTATTTATACATAAATGAAATGTATTAGCTTGCTATTATTCCTTAATGATGCTATACAAGTTCACTGTTTAATATACATATAGTAACTACTATTCAGTTTCTGATTAAATTTACTTAAACTTTAAAACCAAATAATTTTGCTACTATAAAGTCTTGCACTGGACATATTCAAGATGCTAGCACCATATTTTGGCAGAAAAAAATCAGATACCATCATAAGTGGCTAACTTTGATATCAAAGATAGTATTTTTAAAATCAGCAGTTAGCTTTGTCATTAAAGCAATGTTCTTTATATCTCGGATTTAGTTTAAACTAATCAAAATAACTATGTATCAAGAGCCATTAAAGATCTCTGTTCTGAATGAATATATTTTCATTTTGTCTGAAAGATCTTAAGAGTTCAGTCAGGACAAAACCAAGCCTTGTCAGTGAAAAGTGATGTGTCTGTGAAAAGAATTACTTGGAACTACAACACACAGAGTAATTCAGATGAGAATTTAACTCCCTCCCCCATTTTTGAAGAGCTTTAAAGGCAGAGCAATGTGAAGTCATTTGTCCGATGGTTTCATTAGCTGTGACTCTGCTATTCTTTGTTGTATGTATAATAATGTTTCACGCTATCCTTAGAGTTGACAGTTAAAACAGTTGATAACAGTTATAAATACTTTGAACTGCAGACTTCATTTCTGACCACAAAAGAAGTTTATTCTTCTCTATTTTAATGCATATATTTTAACACTGCTTAAATATATTTATGACTTTAGTAGAGACTAGACCTTTCTCCTTGTGATTTTTTTTTCCAAATAGATAAATCTGTATTCTGAAATTTGAACCACTTTCTGATACTTTAATCTATCATTTGTTTTTCCACAGGTTTACTTTGGGGGAAACAGTAATCGGTTAAATAACTAGTATCAGCACCCCGCCCTCTGCTGTAAAAAGCCTGATTAGATACTGTGTATGTTTTTATGTCCATGAACTTGAGCTACTCGTGTGCAATTATGTGTATGGGAATGGAGTAGTGTTCATGATCTGTATTTACATCATCATATGGATGTATATTTATTAATAAAGTTAATACTTTAAAACCTAACGATTTTTTCTCTGGGCTTTTTTAAATATCTTTTAAATTCTGGCTGAAGATGCCTATTGACAGCATTACCAGACCAATAGTCTTAGCCCTTCTCTCTTGTGAATAGAAATGCTGTTTGTTCTCCTGGTGTCTCAGTCATAGTTAAGTGACTCGAACTGGGACGGAAATGTTTTGGTACACCTTGTACAGATTTCACTTAAAATCCAGCGGCTTGTTGTGTTTGCCCCTTGCCTCCCTGCAGTATAATTGAATCTGGCTACAACAGACTGAGTGTGTTCAGGCCTGTGTGGACTTCAAAACGCACACAGGATTTGTGAGAGTTGGGAGGCCACTGTACTGTGTGATCTTTAAATTGAATAAATAAGCCCACCCTTCCAGTATACTTTCTTTCTGAACTTCAACGTGAGATGTGTATTGCTTGTTACAGGCAAGTCTCATATATTTGAATTAAGGCAAAAAGCCTGTATGAATTGCAAGGTATCAGAAAATAGAGGCATGTTGCTTATTTTTTAATGAATTGAAAATGCTGCTACAGTAACATAATTGTTCTTACCCTTTCACTCAGATAGGAGAAGAGGGGAGGAAAGGAGTTATGTACGTATAAATAGTAAGCTGCTAACTTTTTTTTCCTCTGTTGCACATGGAAATCAATTTGAAGAGTACTCATAAAGTAAATCTTTAATGGAACAGTTGTCATTATTCATTATTCTGTGATGAATAAGATGTATTTATGAAGATGGGCAGTCGTACCTACCAGAAGCTGCAATCTGAACTGCTAGGTCTGCATCCTCCCCTTGCTCTCCAACACCCTCTGTTTTCTTTTACATGTACTTTCAAAGACCCGGAATACATCTAGGGTTGAAACATTTTAAATGTCAGTTGCAGTTATTTTGCAGCCTTTTAAGTTGCTTTTACCTGAAAAAGACATCTGATGCCTTTTTTTGTTTGTTTTTGATGCCCGTTCTGGTCATTCTAAATATTTGGCTTTGAAAGGGACTGGATATGTATAGAACAGACTTTGATTACAGTCTGCTACGTCCTGGTCTAAAAATCAGTTCCTGGATGTGATTCCTTGAGCAAAGTGGATTATTTTCTTTGTTGTAATAAAACCTTAAGGATTAGATATTAAGTCAGTCAAATTATATCATACAAGAATGCAGGCTTTTCAGCTGTCTTGGAAGTTGCTTGACTGCTTCCATGGCTGTTGTGTTCTCTGCCACGTGATGAACTGGGTGATAAAAGTTGCAACGCAACCTGTTCCCTCAATATGCAGTTGGTGTGCAACGCCAGGTGCGGTTTCTGATGACAGGACCAGTTTATGATTTATTCATGCTGACAGAATAACAGTGTTGGGGTGTAAGCTATGCAAGTTGGACATCTTCAAGGAGTCTTTAAGATGGTTATCTCTTTTAATAATTTCATTTATGCGTATGATGAGACACCAAGGCTTGCTTTGGGGCTGGACTGGAATTTTTATGCTTTTGTACCTCCTCGGTGTGATCTCTTAAAGTAGCACAGATAGCACAGTGTGAATTAGTGATATTGTACCTATTAAATGTGCCGGCTCAACAGAGTGTGTTTTTTGGACCAAGACTAATGAAGATTGTTCTTGACAGTTAATTGTTTAAAGCTGTAACGCCTAAAAGTAAAGGACTGACTCGCTGCCTTGCATTGCATGCTATTTTTATCCGGGTTCTGCCTGTGGCTCTGTGTTTGTTGTTTAACATTTAAGAGAGAGGTGTGGCCTGACCATACAGAGCTGGCAGCCCAAAAGCTACCGCATTCTGGAGCTGGCTCTCGCCCAGGTTGCAATGTCTCCTTTGGTAAAAACGTGGCAAAAGTATCTGCTTATCTTGCAGGGTTGCTGGAAGGAATCATTAGTTAACAACTTTTAACTACTTTGAAGCTGAGAAGTGTTGTGGAATTCTTAAGTGTTGTTTAAATGATCTGAGGCAGATAAATCTTCTTGCCTTTCATGTTGGTTTTTTCATACCACAAAAGCTTGTTCTAATTAGTGAAAAAATATCACAGTAACAATTGGTGCAAGTTTGATTACTTAGAGTAGGCCTTTGAGATATGTATAATACTAAAATGTGTATTTGGTCATATTTTCAAATAAAAATATTCAACTGCAGCCATGTTGAGAAAAAGATTACAAAATCACACATCCCAAATATAGGTGTAGGTTAAAGTTGCCTGTGTGACCTCAGACTGTGCTCCTGACTTGAATGCTTGTCATGTTTTCCTCTACCTCATCTTTGCACTACTGAGTACACAGAACGTCGTAGCTATGAGAACGTGTCAGGATTACACAAGTGGAAGCCTTGGTCTTGGTGAAGGTCCTGACATTGCCTCTTTGACCCAGTCCGTGTCCTCTTTCGCTCCTTCCCTTGCCATGAAGGAGCTCGCCCAGTGTGACCGAAATCTGGGGAGGGGAGAAGTCCAGCTGCTGAAACCCAAGATGCACAAATGACCACAGAGTTTTGGTGTTTATTCATGGGTGCAACAAAAGACTCATGTTTTCCAAATCCTCCTCTCCACTAAATTTCAGCTCCTTCCCTAACAAGGAGAGCTTTTCTAATGTGGCCAAGATTTTTGAATAGATGCAAAACAATGTATTTTTTTACTAGACTTTTTCCTGAAAACAGACATTTGGCATTAAAAATCAGAAAAATGTAAGCCACTGAAAACAGTTTTGCAACAAAACTGGCAGGCATCGTAAGAAATGTGCCTTCTCTGCAATACATACGCACTGGGATAGTACATTTGTTGTGAGTTAGGTATGATAAAGCCTGACTATCTGTAATTCTTGGGGGTTCATGTTCCATTAATAGATTACTTACAGTCACCATAAAAAAAGAACGCAATTTTGCACAGACCTTTTGATTTGTGCTACGGTAGCAAGAATATTATGTTAGAATTAAATCCACGAAGTGTCTCAGATGGAGGTACGCTGCCAGAAAGCTATCTGTAAAGGTTTGGAATATCATCACCTGTGTTTGAGATCTGACACTGTCCAGGGCTGCGGTAGGCGAGACGCTAGACTCTGATGGCACAGAGCTGAGAGCTGGGAACCACATGCAGTCCTGGGCAGGAGAAGGAAAATTGTTTTCAAGTTGAAAATGCCGCTTTGTCCAAACTCAAAGATAAGGACAATTGGGAATGGGACAGCTTTTTCCTGACTGGTCCACACCAACTTAGATTCCTTATGTGCTTTTGCTTTCAAGCTTGCTTGCTTGGTCTGGATCAGCTGGTCTAATTAAATATTTTCTCTCTATGTGCAAACCTCGTGTTTTAGATCTTTAGACATTTATGTCCTCAATATTAATGCTTATACAAATTGGACTTTGAAAGAAAAAAAATTCCAAGGAAGAAAACGTGTGCTGTAAGAAAGGACAGAGTTGGAGAAGTGTCCTCTAGTAAAAACAGACAAAAATCCCATTTCTGTAATAAAGCTGACACCCATCTTCATTTATATGCATGTACAGTGTTTTCCTTGCTTTTTTGCAGTGTGTGTGTGTGTAGTTCATATTCTTGTAGTTCATAATTCTCACCGACTTTTTGACAGATGTCCATTTTTGGCAAAATCTCATTGTGCGCTACTGGCAATTTGAAGAAACACATAAAAAAGGGGGTATCACCGCTTGAAGTACCATGTTCATTTTCAAAATGCCCCAAATATTCCTGAAGCTTCACTAGTAAACTGAAAGCAAGAACTAATTCTGCGACAGGAGGATTATTATCTTATTTCCTAAAAAGAAATACCAGAACGTTTATCTTGCCTTTCAGTTTGGGAGCTTTGGTGGTATGCTGATGGACAAGAGCTCATCTTTTCTTTTTAGCTTTAAAAAATATGCCTTTAATTCACAGACTTTTACCCTTACCCCACTCTGGCTGTAGGCTAAAGTTCAGTTTTCGTGTGCAAACACATCCCAAACTGAATCTGTGCTTCTCTGTACGGGTGGAAGTAGGCAAATCCTCCGGCAGGCAGATGTGGCTGTTAGGAAGTCCCAGTCACAGCAGGCCCTTAGGGCTGCGACACTGGGTTTTAACAAAACACGCTTTTGGAATGAATTACAGGGTGCGTTTGTGTGCCCTCTCAATTACCCTTCAATCATAACATCCTGTCAAGTCCTCAGGATGACATTTCCCTCGTTGCAAGAATTTTCGACCTGAACTAATTTAAATCAACAGTGAAATGCCTGCCGACCTCCAGCAGCCTCAGCAGACCGAAACTTCGCCCGGGCAGCCTGTCCCGTTACACCGTGTCGGTGGACTTGGCCATAGACTGTGAAGACGGTGCGAAGCGCTGCCGTGCGAGGGGAGGGGGGGAGTTCGGAGGGGCTGAAACAAGAAAAATTGGTTAAAAAACCCTACTATTTGTATTTAGTACTGGCAAGGACTAGGACCCGAGCTGAATTCTGTCTGTTCTCTTGTACTGCCCTCTGAGCTCCAGCAGGTTTCTGTCCCCTGAGGCTC
>NW_009200219.1:0-6685 GCF_000690835.1 Fulmarus glacialis
GGAGCCGTCCGCCTGCCCGTCCGCCCGCCGCTCAGCCTTTCCATCCCTCCCCGCCCAGGTAGCCCTGCTGGACCGCAACTCCGAGGCCGGGCAGGAGAGCAAGGCGGCCCTGGACGAGCAGTTTGAAGCGCAGAGGACGGTGTTCATCCAGTGCGACGTTACGGACCAGGAGCAGCTGAAAGGTAAGAAGGAAACTGTCAGCGCTGTGCTCCGGCTTAACATGCAGCAACCTGAAAGAGCCTGGGCTGCTGCACCAATAAGTGTGCAATTAAGGTTTCTGGAGGACAGCCTACTCCCAATCGCTTCTGACGGTGACTCAAAAAGGATTTGTTTCTGAACCTGCAGATGTGAAATATTACTACCAGCATGCGTGTATTTATTTCACCGTGTTACTTGGCGCATCGTAAAGAAAAGCCAGAGAAATAATTTCCATTGAGTGCTGTGTGTGACATTTTTGCATTAAAGCCTGTGCAGAAGATAATTGTTATTTTATGAGTAATATATATAAACTTTAAAGCACGGACTTGCTTTTTATGAGGTTTCAGTACAGACTCCAAGCTGCATTCCCTCATCACAGGAGTAATAAATTCTGCTCTGGGCTGCAGTGCTCTTTCCATACAGCACACTTACTTTCAATGTGTGCTGCTGTAGCTGAAAGCAGAATTGGCAAAAGATGGCACATTGCTTTATCACAGCGTTAAACATGGGTTGAAAACATTTCGGACACATTTTGCAGATGCAGGGAATGGCAAGGATCTTCCCTCATGTATGATTTGCATTTATGTTTTCACTTAGTAAATAAATCATGTTCCCTTACGAGTTCTTAGAGTATCATATAATGTTAATGTACCCTTCACAATATTTCATAACAGGCATGTAACTTCATCGAAGTTTCATTATTAAAGAGATACATTCATAGGTAGTGACTCAGATTCAGATTTTGACATCACTTTTCTCAGTGCCCTTTCCCCAGATTCATTTGTGTCAGGCTAGATGTGAACATTTTTGGTTCTGCTTTTATTCACTATGCTTCACTGGCCAATTTCTCAACAGCGGTGATTGAGCATATCCATTCCTCTCTCACAGAACGTTGCAGCTAGTCCAGAATTCAGCAGTATTGTTCACTGCTCCGAGCTAGCATGATTATGCCTAATTCCAAAGCTTTACATTGTTTGTCTGTAAGACAGATGCTGGACTTTAAATTTGAGATTTGCCCCAACCAGCAAACAAAGTTTTTATCAGCTAGGTTGATTATTGACTTTTTCTCCAAGTGGGAGGAGTAACCTAGGAGCAAGAAAAAGCATCCTAGGGGTAGGAATAGTATGTGCTGCCGCATGGGTGTTACCCCAGTGTGCTTTCTCTCCCATGGTTCCTCCTCTCTCTAGTGCCAGGCTAGTGCAGGACCAACAGGGTGTGTGCTGGGAACTGGAGTGAGCAGGATGGGTCTGCGAGGGAGGGTTTGGAACCAAGTTAGTAGGAAAAGAGCAATCAGAGTAGGATCGGAATGGGCTCTCGCAAGGAGCGAGAGCAAGAACAGGTGGCTGCTGCTTATGCTTCTCTGATACTGCATTATTCCCGCTGCAGGTTTCTTAGCATAAATTTGCAATCATGTCTTACAATCCTTTGGGGTTTCTGGGGTATTTTTTACCGGTTTTGTTGGTTGGGGGTTTTTTTACTGCTTTATGTTCCTATTTTTTCACTTGTAATTGTAAGCCACCACTTAATAAACTTAGATTAATTTCACTCCTAGTGTTTAAAGTTCTTAGTGGATGTGTCAAGTCCTGTACTTGCTTTTTATGCTAAAAGTCATGGGGGTGAATGAAGTTCCTCTTATTTTAACTTTAGCCCTTTTGGTATGAAAAAAGTCACAGTACTAGAACTAGTATCTGTAGGTACATAAGGCTTATGGGTAGGAAACCAGCTGTTTCATTTACTTTCAAGTCTTGCCTGTGCTTTTTTCTCCAGTGCCCCCTGCCAAATCTTCTATCTTGCCCCACTTTTGAAAAATCACCATACATTTACTTTTTCTTTCCATGAATATTTAGGAAGCTCACATATAACTGATGTTTGCACTTACTTTCCACTTTTTTCTTACCTCTTCTTTAAAATAGATCTTCCTCTTCATTTTTCATTTTTCTTCATTCAATATTTATCGTGCGATCACCTGCTTTTAATTTTTATGATTCCATAAGCACTAACTATGTGTGCAATGTAAACACAGAATTAGTCTACATTTGAAAAGGGATGAACAAGTCAGTTTTCACTGATGTGTGAGTGATAACTTTATTAAAATTTTATAATGAGATTCCTCTTTTTGTGGATAGGTAATAGATGGGATTACTGTAGGCAGGTAAACTTTTATCAGAAATATTCCAAATTTGGTAATCATTCTTTATTTTAACATAGATATGCAGCATTTGGCTCTTTTGTCAATGTGTAAACTAGAAAAGTACAATTAGTCGAGACTGTGTGAATTTAATAAATAATTGGCAAAGTACTATTACCCATGGTGCTTTTTGAAGGCAAAATATTCTATTAAGAATTAGGTTGATGAAAGATGTTATTTAGAGAGGTCTTAAAAGCGAATCAGAGAGCCAGTTTCCAAAATCTGGAAGCTAATTGAGGACCCAAATTGTATTTATTTTACTCATTGATACTAAGTTAAATAATCAGTTCTGCTCCTAATAAAGCCAAAGGTTTTAATTTGCCCTTGCTGATGCAGGATTGGAAAGATGAGAAGTCGTTGAAGAGTTAAGTTGAGAAACCAGAGGATGAATTAGCAACAAACATAACAAAAGCCAAAAAGACAGACAGCCAAAAATAGAGGCTTTAGTAATATTAAAATATTCTGGTACAGAATAAGAATATTAGAAAAATCTGTACAATAAGGGCAGTTGGACAAATAAAACCTTTCCCATCAGCTGCCCAGCTCTTGTTCTGGTGACAAGATGATGACTGTGTTGGACTTGCAGCATTCAGGCAAAGAAAAGGTTGTAACAGTACCGACCATCTAGTGCAAGAAAAAAGCTTTGTAAACCCCTGCAACTGCTGCAAAAAAGGTAGATGTCTCAAAGCTGCTGCTATGTTCCTGATTGACACTAATTGCCAAAGACTAAAGATCAGAGAATTAAGATTGTCCTGGGGTCACCTTTTAGTGAAGTGGTTTCATATTAAGGCCTGTCAAGCATAATTTCAGTATACCTGAAATAGTCTAAATTTTTAGTCAGTCACCAAACAATGTTTTTTAAAACAGTATTGGGGGGGGGGGGGGGTGTCTTGGTTTACATAATAAATATTTAGTGACCAGGAACAGTATTTGGAGGGAAAAACAAAACAGCTATACATGTCAGATAATGTCTGCAGTCATGGAAAATCTTAGTCTGGAATGAACATCTGGAGGTCATCTCATCCAACTATCCTGTCAAAGCTGAGCCAGCCTAGATGAGTTTGCTCATCACTATGACATCATCATGTTTTTCCATACACATGTTTTATCTTAGTTCGAACACTGTCACCTGGAAGGACACAATGTCATTGTGGAAGTTTCCCAGTTCTTTATTTTGAAATTCTTTGGAAGGCAGGTCACTATTTTCATCAACAGAAGGAAGAAGATCTGGATTTGAGAAACACATTATTAGAGTTACCTAAGAAGTAGGATGTATAACAATTTCTTCATAAATGGATAAATTTAAACAAGAATTATGATGAATTATTTGTAGTTGAAAGATTCATATTAGTTATATCACTGAATAAAAGTTGTGTTCTTAGGTTAAATTCAGACTCAACCAAGAAAATTGTTCTGAACACATGAAGCTTTTATTTTTCATTTAAAATAGATGGTGCCAAATCTTGAATTCACTAGCTATATCAAACTGTTACAAATCAAGCTACTAATTTATATAATTAGGGTGCCAAACATCCTATCTAATACAAAATGTATGGGTGCTAAGAACTTTCATTAGCTCCTGTTATCAGGCATTATAAAACTGAATGAAAAGGAGACTATGGTATCTTAATCCTTTCAGTTTTCCTGAATATGTTTAATATTAGTGAACGGTTAGATAAAGAATTTAATTGCATGTTGCTCATTAGTGGTTAAGAAAACAGTGAAGACATTTTGGTAGACTAATAAAATATTAATTTGTATGCATGCACTGTATTTTTGTATCTTACTTTCTATAAGTGCTAAGAAATTTCACCCTTGGATCTTACCATAGGTGCTTTCAAAAAAGTAATTGAACACTTTGGAAGGCTGGATATTGTGGTTAATAATGCTGGAGTGAACAATGAGAAGGATTGGGAAAGCACTATACAAATTAACTTGGTAAGCATTAGCTTCTCATGTTCATACTTTATTTCACATGATTTCACATGTTCATACTTTATTTAATGCTGGAATACACTTAACAGCCCTTGGCTTGTACAGATTGTGCCATATGACAGAACACGAATTATTGGATTGGTAAACACAGCTATTGAAACAATAACCACATAACTGCATATGTCCTAACCAATAAATGTGTGTGGTGGGTCCTCTAAGTTGTCTATCCAAGATGGACAGCACTGTGTAGAGGTACTCAGGCTAACACCAGACAAAATTATCTTTCTATAAAATCCAATGAAATCCCAGGTAGGTGTAACAATTTGGTGCCCAAAGCAGTAAAGTTGCATCTACAGGAGGCCAGTCTGTCTATAGGAATGTTTTAGAACTTGTGAGACTCAGCTGGCCTGCATTAGAGAATAAGTTGCCATTTGTTGGTATTACAAGAACACTTGTTCAACCAAGAGCTCCACATTTTCTTCACCAATGAAGCAAGCACAGAGTCTGAGCTTTTAATATAGGCCATTTCACCATCATCACTGATGGAAGCACACCACTTAAGAGCACTTACATGCTAAACCTCAGTACATTCAACGAGCCTGTTAAATTTATTTTCAAACAGACTATTACCAGTTCTTTGATATTATCTGGTATCTCCTCAGGTGAGACCACAGTATCTGTTTCTCAGTTGAATTTTTTTTTAATTTAGACTACACTGCTAGATGATCTAAACTCCAAAGGAAAGACCAACTTTCTAGGTTAATAAAATTCTGACCAGCTTGTATTCTACCACCTGCGAAGTTCTAATTCAATAGTGATTCAGCAAGTCACCCCTATGACCATACCTACAAAGTGTTATAATCTAGATCTGCAAAGAAAGTAGCAAAAGGAAGCTTGGAAGAGTGCGATGTGGAGTTTTCTCCAATCAGTCATTTGGAATTTGTCAGCACAACAAGAAAGCTCAGGATAAGAAAATTAAAAGTTTGTTTTTGTCAAAAGTTTTAAGGACAAAGGTACCTGACTCTTTGAATCCTAATGCCTCCATGAAAACAAACTAACCAAAAAACCCCAGGACAAGTAACACAAGCTGTATATGAGACAAGTTATAGAAAAATTAATGGGAAAATATGTATTTGGAAAAAAAAAAAGATAGATTTAATAATACTTTTTCTTATCTTTTATATCTATCCAAGGTCAAATTTGCTTATTCTTGGAAGGGACTGAACTGAGACCACAGATTAAAATTTCCACAATATGAGAAATACATTGTTCAATTTCCTTTGCTTTTTCTTTACATGTTCTTTAAGATTTAACCACACATATTTATTCCTTCTTCTTTCATTTCTAAAATATTCTGACAAATTAAACATCAGGAAAAGTAAAGTAACAGGAGTGTAACATCCTCAGAGCTATGCAACATCCATATGTATTAGTACAGATCCCTTGAATTTGAAAGAAGACTTTACTGGTTTAGATGACTTTACTGTTCTAGATGACTTATTTCTCTTTATTTTTGTGCCTGGTTTAACACAGGATATAAGTTACTGTAGGCAGCCATTCACCTGTCAAATTTGCAAGAACAGATAGTTAGTCATCACCAGAAAAATTGAAGTCCATGTGAGAAACACATTTCTCTGTGATTCACCTTTAAATTTAGCTCAAAAATTGAAGGCATTTCTGATCAGCAAATCTTGAAGATATTTGATGTCCAAGTAAATATCCTAACTTAGAGTGATGTCCA
This sequence comes from Fulmarus glacialis, assembly GCF_000690835.1. Lineage (NCBI taxonomy): Eukaryota > Metazoa > Chordata > Aves > Procellariiformes > Procellariidae > Fulmarus > Fulmarus glacialis. The sequence goes on from NW_009200219.1 coordinate 6,063, forward strand.
AACAATTTTTCAATGCCAAGAGCTTCAAACCAAAGGCACTGAGAATCTCCTTCTACTATTCTTTTTGTCTTATTACCAGTGATTGGGCTGAAGCAGACCATAGGTGGGTTTGAACCATCTCAAGTAGCAGAAAAACTGGAATCCAAGTCTTACAAATCTGTATGCTTAACTATCAAGCTACCACCACTAAGAATTTAAAAAAAAAAGGGGAAGATTATATAGTTTATATGTTATTGTATAGGTAAGTTCACTATAAATGCCCTGATGACTTAATTCATAGTTGAAAAATTTCATCAATACCTGTTGGTGACTGGAATAAGAACATCTAAAATGATCAAGCAGAGTAGAAGTACAGCCATGTGGGTTAAATCAAGGACACTCTAAGATCCAAATATCCTCATTTATCTCTTGATTTGAATATTCTTTCCCTTTCTAACCTTGAGTTAACTAGATAGCTTATTTCCATAGGGCATTTCTATCTAGTTACTGTAATTTCCATAAACCAAGATATAACATTGTGTACTTTTTGCTTTTTAACTATAACAATGGAAGAATAACAGCTGCTACGTGTAATATGTTATATTGGTTGGTTCCATAAAATATTTTTTGCTTCTTGTAGGGAA
>NW_009200219.1:6716-20407 GCF_000690835.1 Fulmarus glacialis
CAAAATATGTATGAAATACATGATTTTAAAATGTCTCTATTTCCCCAACGTCGGACATTTTAAGTATGTTTTGTATTATCCCTAAGAACAGGAATAACTTCTATGGCCATACATTTTGATACACATTATGCACATATTTTGTACTTTAAAAAAGGGGGGAAAAAACCCTACATGCCAGCCTTCGCCTTAGTGATATCATTTATATATTGATACAACAAATATTCCCTGCCCCAGTTTAAAGTACGAAGTACAAAAGTAGAGGAGTACAGAGCAAGATAAATCAGAACAAACATATATGGGGTGTGTTCTTTATGGCTAAAACAGTTCACAGAACCGGTTGGTCTTCAGGAACATTTTTAAAGGAGTGTAAGGAAGTTCCCTGATAGTACTACTTGAGAAAGCATGAAGAACAGAAATGAAGAAGCAGGTTCAAAAAGTGGGACTTAATTTAGAAGGAAAAAGAGGGAATAAAACACAATTCCTACTTGTATCCATTACAGTTTATTGAGAGCAAGAAAAGACAGCTTGATAAAGATGGGGGGAAAAAAGAGTATCAACCACTAAAAAGAGATTTCTGTTGCAGTGCTTTCCACTGTTTTGCTATATTTTTTGCCAAACAACATCCACCTTTTCATTACTTTATTAATATTTCTATTAACTTTTTTAGTTAAGTATTCCAGCAATGCCATCCATTCCTCACCTCAAAACTCCAAAGCTGACAGTGTTGACATGATCGATATCAGCTTGATCAATGGCAGCTTCAACTACTCATACCCATACAAATGTACACTCTTGTTATTATGGTATATAAAAAAAGATCTTGCAACCTTACAGGAATTGCATTTTAAATGGATATTATCAGCGTAGTTTCAACAGTCCATCATACACAGGCATACCCATGCACAGAATAGCACAAGGACATATGACACACACATTCTTATCAAGTGTCCTACCTACAGTCCTTCAGCATGACAAGAAGTGTTTCTTGCATTCAACTTCATAAGAACTTATGCCTAAGGAATCCAGAAATTTTATAATCTGACTTTTTTCTCTTCAAGTCCCTAAAAAAAGAAAAATGCCCACATCTTTATGAGCCTTGAATGTATATGTTAGTTAAATACAATTTGGTGTTCTAAGAAGCTTCCCTAATTTTATCTGGTGTTGATGATGTAGGCTTTCTGGAACCACTGTAATTATAGTGCCTGCTATAATTACAGTATCTTTTCTCTTTACAAATGTACTTAGCACATTTTATATTAAGACAATCCCAAAATTTACTTGGAGGTTCCTTTTTTTATGCTCATATCAGAGGTTTCTGAAAACTGACATAGATTGCAGTATCCAGTTAAATGTAGCAGTACTGGTATTACATATGCTTACATTTTAAATATTACCTGAATCAAAAGTACAGAAGCACTTTACATAACATTTGGACTGTCATATTGTTTTCTTATGACAACAAATTAGTTATTTTGTAGGCATATTTAACCCGATTCCCCAAATGAAACTAAATAGACTCATGAAAGAATTTGACAGCAAAATCACAATTATCTCCTCTTTATGTGATGATTTTGCACATTTTAACACATTATTCTGGCAAAACTTTAAATTGCAGGCCATAACTTGGGCATGCCAAAAAACCCCAGTCATATGGGATCCAATTATTTAAGTGTTGCCCAGAGAGAAGTAGAATTCAAATACACGTGTAAAATTTGTTCAGGTGCATGTCAGTCTCATCCTTCATTACTAGGCAAAATGTGGCAGTACCCAACAATTCCAAGTTTTTACATTTTTCATGGGTTTGCATAATTTATTTCCATAAATGACAAAGGTAACAAGTTTCTGTGAATTTAGAAAAGTCCTTTTCTAAAATGAAGTTTACCTAACTCAGGGTTTGTCCCTGCAAAATACTTAGATTGGTACTACAGAGAAGAGAATGTAACACTGTATATGTATGTGTGGCTCCATTCAATATAGCTCATGGTGAAATAAATGTTCCAGCAACTAGCAAACCTTGCAAAATCAATTTATTTGCTCATCAGTAAGGAACTATTTCTCAAAAGGCCAATTAATGTCTTGGCAGAAACTAGAAGGGTAACTAGGCAAACTTCAGAAGTGATTAATTTTATTTATTTTTGGGCCAAAGACTTCACGATCATCACAGGGCTGTTCCATTGTGCAAGCCGAAAAGGGATTCCTTGGTCCATACACCTTGCTCTCCTTTCCCAGTGTACCAGGAGAAATGACAAGGACTGGACTTTCATCCTAAAATAATGTGACCAGGACACATAGCTGGATTCAGCAGGTGGGAATTACCGCACTGTTTCTTGATGTTACCGACATAGAAACAAACCAAAACAAACAGTGCTATATGTAGAAGATAAAATGGCATAGGTAACTAGTTTACCAAGCTTGCATTCTAAGACAACCAGAAATACACTAACTCTGTTGTTCAATGGCTTAGTTGATTATTCTTTAGCATAATTTGGTATTAGAAAGAGGACTAAGTGCCTAGGGAGAGATGTGGCCACCAACAAGTGAGAAGTACCACTTACCTTGAAATCAGTGGCCTGAGGGTCAATCCTCTAAGTGCATAAAGAAGCCTGTAAGTATAATTATTTTTGTTGTTCATATTGCTCTAGGAAGGGCACAGACTTAATTGCACAGTAAGTCAATGAACTTCTTAGCTTACAGTTTTAATGTATGTTTACAGTAACCAATGATGAAGTATAATGAAAAGCAAATTTCTTTGAATTAAGAACTACTTAAGCCCAGCTACTCAAAACGCAATACATATTTCTATGTCCTTCAGGAATGCATGGGGGGTGGGGAAGTAAAGAAAACCTTACAGTAAAAAACTAAAACATAGTATTTCACTCCCACGTTGTACAAAAACTACTGATTTCTAGCAAATGATCAAATCCTACTGCACATTCCTTTCTGCCTCTCCCTCCCTAGGCTTCTTGTTTTCCACAGTTTGAGCTGGAAATTCAAACTCGAGAGCCTGCAATTTCATTTCATATAGCAAGTAAACTAACCTATACATAGGACTGCCAGGGGACTTGCATGCTTGCTACAACCTGTCTGCTTCCTAGAAAATCTACATTAAAGACAAAATCAGTCCCACCTCCCTGTCCAACAGCAAAATGCTAAACTTTTCCATGGATATCACTAGCAGCACTTAGTTTCAGACTTTTGAAGTTCGTCTTACGCGGTTCATAAAGTACTTTGAAATGTTTCCTTATAGATAGACATCAATTTACAACATCACAGTATGAAAGTCAAATGATCTTGGGTCAAATTCCAGCTCTGTGCTAACCTGCTTTATGAAACCACAAGTCAATGGCTCTTTCATTTGTTTTTTGTTCGGTATCCCTAGCACTGAACTAGATTAGCTCAGAAACCTACATATAATGTTAGGACTGATTACTGATTACCATTTTGTTCTCTCAAGGGAATTCATATTGCCTTATCACCTTGATAACAATAGAATAGTCATCTTCAGCACTGAAGGAATGCAGATATAGTTTCTCAGCATGAAATATTAGCATGCGTAAGGAGACAGCAGAAGTATCAGACAAGAAGTGGCAAGGGAAACCTTATTAAATAGGTATAAGAAACCATGTCAGTTGGAATACCTGCCTTGAAACACTTGAAAAAAAGCACTGCATACTAAATTACTTTCAAAGCGGTTGTCACTTACAAAGGATGACTATTAATGATGTTCTGGGCACCATCACTGAAGAACACTTTTTTTTAAATAGATCAAGCTAAAATGAAACACAGAGTATGAAAATTGACTTAGGGGGTCTAACGTTGGAATACAAGAACATTGTACAACACTAGCTAACACTGGTTCCTAACTCCAGAAAAAAATGAACTAGGTCTCTATTGAAGACTTGGAGTCTTATTAGAATCAGAGTTTCAATATATGATTTCTTTTAGAACAATACAATTAAAACTATACAGTCATGGGATACACAGAAATGTCACGAACAGCAGATTTTGTAAGTTTTGTTTCTGATTTTGACACTGATACCTAAATTGCCATTTAACAATTTGTTAAATAAGTTACTGATTACTGATATGATACTTCCAAAAACAACTGCAAATGTTTCGAGTATTTGCACAATTATTTTGCAAAGTTTACCATGCTGTCAGATACTAAGTTTGGGGTTTATTACTGTATGGTGCTTCAGAATGTCTGATCTCCTCTAATCTAAATCTGTAATTTATAGAAGATAATACTAGGAGATATTCCCACCCTCCCCATTATAACTTCATTGGAAAGAATCCTAAATTTTCTACTGGAAGTTGAAGAGTAAAATTGCCTCTCTTGGGAGCACATTCAGACCTGCAGTGCACCTTGATGGTCTTCATTATGTGCTATAGTAAAACACTATTTTGGTAAGAAAACAAACAGCAGTATCACTAGTATCACAGGTTTTTCAACAGCTAGGAGGACAACCATTTAGATTATTTTCTGATTTTAATTATACTAGTTTTCAGTAGCCAGGAGCAAAAAAACTAGATGAGAGTCAGCTGTCCCAATTTTCGCTTTACCTCCATTTAAATGCAAATTTGACTACTTTCCTACTCCTTGTTCTTGACATGTTTATGGACAATATCCATGCAGCTAAATGCAGTTGTAAACAAAGGAATTGTAAAAAATTCAACTCTAAAATGCAACATGCTTTGCTGTACAAAGTTAAGCCTTGCAGCATATTTTCAACTTTTAAAAAGTCAGATTTTTTTTTTTAATTAGAAATTTTAAATGTTAACTTTCCCAGAATTTCTATTTGCAATAGACAAACTATGAATTATTGTTGGCTAAGAGCATGGGATTAAATTATTATTCTCAAAAGTATACATGGAGAACTACACAATCTGAAGACACCTTTAGTTTCTTTCAGTTTATTGAAAGGCAAATTACAGACATTTTTCATCATATCCCAAAACCAGGAAACTGGGAGGCACAAAATCATTCTTTGCCTGTTTTACTTTCTATTGTGTATTTCATGGTATAGTGAAGTAATAACTGATAAGCTTTCTTCTAGAATTCAGATGAAGTATTCTGACATCAACAAATAGGAATCCAAAGTCACATTTCATATGAGAGGAGGTGTGAAGCTGCAATTTATGCACTTGCAAAGACGGATTTCATAACAAAAACAAAAAACAATATGCTATTGCTCTTTGGAAAACAATAGTCCAAAGACTATTGTTCTTTGGAAAACCTCTTTCTCATTTGAGTGTTTGCCACCCAGATACAAGAACCAGCTTCACTTTATCAATTCAGCTGGATCGACAGGCTCGACTGGGAAGTGGCACTAAGACTTCTAAGCACACGTTGTATGGCTTTCGTACTACAGTATGTTCGGTTCAGAGTTTATCTCCAGAATAATTCTTTATGTTACCAGCCCAAACATCAGAAATAGCCATGTCACCTGAGATCAGCCACACCTGATGAGAAACTTTTTGCAAGGAAAACAGCAGGTGTAAGGGCAGTATCTGAACAAAAGTCTGCATTAATTCTAAAGACAACCTCTCACAATACCTACGTAAAGAAGAAGGCTTCCCCAGCCACTTGAAGAAATGCTAAGTTAATGGACTTTAGAGAGAAAAAAGAGCAGTACAGTGATTTTGATAGGAGAGTCAAGCTACCCACTTTTTCCTTGTCTTATAATTACGGTTTGGCCAAAGACTCATCTAGCTCTATTATCTCTTTGAAGGAGAAGGCTGGAGGAATAGAAAAATCCTCAAAGAGCCCCAAGCTACTTCCTTCTCCAACTCATTTATTTCCTCTAATCATCCTAAGTGGAATTCTCTTTTTCTGTTCAGCAGGCTGAGCCACTGCTCCAGGGCACGATAGGACCTGCACCTGCTCTCCATAGACAGCATTAACCCCTTCCTTTCTAGAATGTCTTGTGTACGGCCTATCATATGTATATATTAAAAAACACAACCCACCCTTAAGTGTAAGTCTAATTTCACTTGAGCTGCCAATGAGTTTATGTTCAGAATAAGTACAGCTTACAGCAATGCTACTGGGCATTAACGATCTTATTTTTCAGTAAATCCTTTAAAATTTACATGTGACAATCAACATTAAACCACACTTGACTACATTTATAACGGCTCTGAAACTTTCCAGGACATGCGAGAGAAATCAGATTTAGTTTGGTATTTTACAAGCCACTGAAGACAGTTCTTTGGAAAGTTTCTGTTAAAACATTTAATCAATAAAATTCTTTTTATATTAATCAAAACATTTTTAAAAGTATGTTACTTAAGACAAAACTTTCCGGGAGAAAAACAAAAAAGGTTTTTACGGGAATTTTTTGTTTAAGAAAAGTTTAAAATGTTATTTCAGAATTTTGAACTATTCATATTTTGTGATTTTTTTTACATTATTCCAGGAAATTGGTATACTGAAAATATATTTATATTGAAAATATCACATAAGATGCTGCAATTATAGAAAATGAAAAAAGCTTATTCTTTATTCAAATTCCAAAGCAAACTTGGTAATGAGGTCTCAAGTTGTTTTATCTCTGTCAATGGGCAGCTTAACTTCATGTTACTTCAGCAATGAACAAGCAATATTAATAAAGCAGGACATGCTGTCTTCCAAATCTGATTCCTGTTAAAATCAATAAACATGAAGGGCAACTGAACTTGAATTAGGACTTTCACTTTATGTTTTATAACACATAAAACTAAAACTACCAGCTAATAAAAATGAAATGTAATACATGTCTTTAAATTATTGCAATTTTGATTTGGGAATTTAGATAATGGTAGAAAAATACTTAATGTTTTGATTTTAAAAGCTTTTTCCTTCCAGTACACCTAGTCACTATCCATTAGGTGTTAGTCATGTACAGATATTTTTTTTACTGTGTTTTTTTATTGCTTTGGGAGATTTCCTTCTCCATGATTCACAATCCTGTAGACCTTCCCTGGTCAAAACTCTCAGTGAAATAATTGTGCACAGATGTGAACACATTTGTAGGGCCACTTCGTCTTTTGAACATCTTAATTTATTTGGGTCAAATAAATAGCAGTAAAAAGTAAAAAATATAAATGGAGTTCTCATTTTAAAACTGAAATAACATTTCCAGAAAAAACAAAAGTAACTCAATTTGTTCATCTTAAGTAGAAATTGTAAACCAAATGTGAACTGGTTATGGAGAGATATAACAAAATCCGTAAATAATTATGAAACTCATCACTAATGCAGTAATATTGCAACATTTCACTAAAGTTAGTATGTTCCACTAGCAGCACTGTCTGCTGCCTTTCTATTAGCACTTGTTAAAGTCTCTGGTAAAGTGACTTACTCTTTGGGAAAGACCAACCACTTGATTCATTTAGGAGGCTGATAATCCCAGCCTCGGCATACCTCTAGGCAGCTCATCTGAAATTTGGTGAGATGAATCCCAGCACAAGTTCTGAGTGCAGTAGAGTTCAAAAGCAGATCTTAAGGAATCAAGATTATACAGGTCTCAGTAAAAGTTTCTTCCTCAAAGATCTTTCTTTAAAAAAAACAAATTAAAAATCACATGCTGCAGCTAATTTTATGCTAAAACCATGTTTCACACCTCTTCAAATGCTTTTTTACCTATCTATATTTGTCTGTTTGGCTTAACCTCCTTTTGAGGGGAATGGTAAAACTCCAGTAACTTCAGTCAGGAAGGAATACAGATTTTTAATATCCTGGGACCAGAAGTATAACATATAACTTAATCCTAAAAAGGGATCTCATACCTTGAGCCAAATGGAGCTATAAGTATTAGTGTTATCTTCCGATTCAGTCTGTACATTTTTTATAATGTAGAGCAGTTTGTCTCAATAAAAATGCTGTGAATTGGATCAGTTCATCCACCACTTATATCCTCAGACAAAGTGTGTGTTTCATCTACAAATTATTTAGTTATTCTGTATTTCATTTCCTTCACAGCATTTATTTCACGTTGTAAAATTTTAGGTTAGTTATTGATATCTTAATAAGAAAAATAATGAAGCTGCTATTATTTCTATGCATTGCAGTTGTGCTTCTGAAGTTATTGAGTTGCATTACTGTTGTAAATGGTGGAATGTCATCTGTGTTCATAATCTTCCAACTATAAATGAGATCATTGGTAAAGCAATACAAGTTCTAGGCACCATGATTAAAGCAAGATTCAGTTTTTGGGAGCACAAAAGAAACATACTTTGAATATAATCATCCCTTTCCCCCCTATATCAGACATCTGTGATTAGAGGAACCTACCTCGGCCTAGAATACATGAGAAAAGGAAATGGAGGCGACGGAGGAGTAATCATTAATATCTCGTCTTTGGCAGGTAAGAATATTTTCTGTATGAACACTTCCTACTCACTGGTTTGTTTCTAAAATAAATGAATCATACTGATCAGTCACACTTTTTCTTCTTTCTTATGGCTCTTCCCTGTTTATTCCCATTTTGACGTGGTTTTCGTCATAGCAACAAAGTAATATCAAAGGACCACAACTTTCATTTGCTTTTTTAAACTCAGTTCAATAAAGAATTCAGTAATTTTCCTAACCTATCAGTCTCATAGTTAATAATCTTGAGCATGATGTAAATAGCTTTTTTCAGATTTCAGTACTGCCACACATTGAGCAAAACCTAACTAGCCTCAGTTCATTATGCTTATTCAACACTACTCAATAACACCGCTGAATTAAAACATTATGTACACCACACTGTGTGTAAGAAACAGTCTAATGTATAGACCTAATTTGAATTCAGGGTTATTTTAAATCTGATTATTTTTTATATTATCAAGTATTTCTCGGGCAGCAAATATGGAAAAATCAGATAATCTTTTTTCACAGAAAGAAAGCAAGCAGTAGCAGGTCGTCCATTCAACTCCATAGGAGCACAGCTGTAGGAATATTTAAGATTAGACTGTATCTACTTTATTAATTAAGATTGTCACACACCAACTCTGTCCATGCTCCAAGTCCTCTCAGATGTGATCTACCTCTGCTTGAGAACCCATAAAGTTAACACTCATATTTTATTGAGCTTAAGCTAGCACATTCTTTGCTCACCACTTATCTGTGCTATAACTGTATCTCAATTTATTGGCATAAAAATAGAATTATATGGCTTCTAAGTCAGTCAGGGTTATTGCTGCTCAGTTGTGAGGCAGAATCCTTCTCCCTTTCCTGTAGGTACGCATGTTGCTGTGGCTGGGCTCATAGCAAAAAAGCACAACTGAAGGGGAAATGGTAAATAGAGAATGATGTCCCCTGACACCCTTCCTCAAAAAATTTGTGGGGAAATACTTGCATTCTCTCTTGTTTGTTTGAAGAATTTGTTCTCTCTTGCTACTGTCATACTGTCCGGGAAAAATAACACGTATGCTGGCTTACACTTGGATTGTCAGTGCTTTCTTTGGTATCCATGCAGAATACCAAATGGTAGTCATTTTATTCCAGGGTATTCCTGTGTTTTAACAGTGAAAAGCCAGCAAGACAGCAGTGGCCATAGTTCCTGTGTGTGAATGGGGATTAGTGCCTGATAGGTGTGAATGTTCTGAGTACTGTAAGTTCTCCTGTAAACCTTGGCTTTTGTGATGAGAAGTCCAGTTCACCCTATTGACAGAATGCATGTGGATCCTGAGGATCTGACTTAATATATGCACATGCCTCATATGAGTGAGGAGTCCTTTATTAAAAGTCTGCATGTACCTTTAAGTCAGCACTTGCAACACTGCCTAACACATTGCCTACTGATGCCAGTAAGTTTATCTCCATTGGCTCAAATGGACATTGTATTGGGACCAAATTAACCCGAAGGAAACTGCTATTGCTGTACAAGAGTTCATCAACACAAGTAAAAGATTAAACATTTTCACATAAACGCTGATGCCCATGCAGTGCTTGAGAAAGAGCAGGGGTAGCAAGTAGTGTGATTCCATTTCTAGCTAGTCTCAAATGAACACAAAACTATTCTGATTTTAAAATCTAAGAGCTTGGCTTTTCTCAGTTTGGTAAGAGCTTATGAGTGCCATTTAATCATTTGATTAAAATTTGCATTTATTTACTTACTTTTTTAACATTAACATTGTGCCATAATGATTGTGGGAACCTGTCAAAAACAAAGTGTTCTTTGCTTTGTTTGCTTTTCCATAGCTTGTATTTAGCAATTGTTTCCAAGGTCTTAAGGAAAAACACATTAGAAAAGCTGACATACCCTAATTTTTATCGTTTATTTATTTACTACTATTTGTGCTTTGTGACTCTCACTCTCCTTTCCAGTCTGAAGGTCTAAGTCCTGCAGTTTATTCCATATATAAAAGGCAAACTGCCATTGGCTTGTTTAACATTCTCTTCTAGTGTTTTCTTTTCTGAGCTAGCTTCTGTTGATCATTAAACTTTTGAGTGGTTTTGATCCCCCCTGTCCAAGTTCTCTATAAGATTTTATCAGATACGCTCTGCAGACAGCAAATATTCTTGTGTCTTGCTGAGCAGCAAGAAGAGTTATATTCAGTGCTTACGTAACATTCAATAATATTTGCTTTACCCACTAATTAGTTTCCAGTTCTTCACCATGGGAGTTTTGCCAATGATTTGAACTAGGGACAGAATCAAGCCTTACTGTCTTATATTTCCAAACATCCACGGAACTACTGAAATATTTCCTGTGAAGAGGGTGCTTAAAGTGTTCATTCAGCTAGATGAAAGCCAGAGCGTCCACCCTTTCTTTCCAGTATTGAATCTTCCTTTCTTTAGCGTCTCCACAGGATAGGACTAAATACGAAAGGGAGAGAAGTATGTAAGAACATGCAGCAAGCACCCAACTCCTAACCCACTGCATCTCAATGCTATAAAACTTTCTCAATTTTATGGGATTTGAGCATTCATATCAAGAGCAAGTAATGCTGCTAAACAACTGAGATAATGAGGAATGTGTTTTAATGCCAACTTGCCCCCATAAAAGATAATGTCAATGGCTGCAGGTTTTTACATTGTAATAAACTTCATTTCAAATTTAAAGAGTAAAATGTTCTAAAATTTCTTCTGTAGGAATCTACATACATTAATTTTAATTTTGTTTAGCAACAGAAAAAGCATACAAAACTAAATTTAACTCCTGAGATTATTTACATAATTAAATTTAACATCGTCTCTTACCTTTTGGTGGCCGGTACCTATACACTTCTATTAAGTAAAAGGGGAAAGGGAATTCATGTGTGTGCGTGCACTTTTGTTTTGATAGTCTTCATACTTTCAAGAAGGTATTCTGTAAAACTGAATTTGTATCTGTCTGGGTTCTAGCAGATTAAAAAAAAAAAATCAAAGTATTCACAGAGGGCTTAAAAACTAGCAAAATACTTAGCATCAGATCACACTAGCTTTTTATGACAGGTTGTTCAATGTGTAGTGTATTTGGATACCTTTCTGTTGACAGTCATATCAGTGGTTTAACTACACTCAACTTCAAGTGCTTAGGTTCCACAAGCAGACAGTTTGTCCTCCTATAGAAAGCTTCAGCCAAAAGAAATACTTAACGCACGCCTCCCAGCAAACAGGCTTCTTTAAGACCTGATCCTATATATATTAAAGCTAAGCATATGGTTAACATCATTTAGTAAAGGCAAGACTTTATCACAGTGAATCAGTGGAGCAAAGGTGTAAATGGCTGTACAACTGGGACCTTCAGTTCAGCATCATGAAAGAGCTCCTGTTCCCTCCCCTTTGTAAAAAAAGAAGACGCTGAGCAGAATCCACAGGAATGAGGTTAGAAAAATTATAAACTATTCCCTTGAGACTTCAGTTCACTGTTAAAAAATTTCCTAGAAATGACACAGATTAGAGTTTTTCCTAGGATTTCTCCTCTGTTTTGACACAGATCACAGCAGAGTAACCGACATAATGAATGTGATCTTGTCCCCCCTCCCTACTCTTAAGAATGAGAGAATCAATTCTCTTATCACTCTGTAGGACCATCACTGCCCTAGCTCGTTTCTCTAGTTACATATCCGCTTCTTTAAAAGAGGCTTTGGCCTTCAAAGAACACTGTAAACATATTCGATACTGTTTATCCAGACTTTTGCCTAAGGGCGACAAAGGAGATTTCTGTAATGTGGTTTGGAAAGAGGTTTAATTTAAATAAATATGGCTAAATCTTGTGATGTTATTTATTTGTAAGTATTCTATGTGTTGCAATAGGCTTTGATAAGTATATTTTATAAAACAAACCTAATGTAGAAAGGAAAACAAATTACTTTGGCAATATTTCCCAACAGGTGGAGAAACACACTTTTGGTTTGCTTTTAAATAGGTTCCATCAGTTTGCCAAAACTTACCTTTCAGCATTTTCACATATCTTTTTCATAAACAACAAAACTGTGGAGTTTTAGGATGCCAAACGATACCGTGACTATCACATTAGTGAGAGAAAATATTTTAATGGAATATTTAAAAATAGTGAATATATTTGTCTAAAGTATAACTGAGAATAGAGCTTAATCACTGCATAATCAGAGTGTAGAAGCACTGCTTTCTGATGAGCCCAAAGCCTCCATGAGACCAACAGCCATGTTACAAAACAGACTTTGGTTCTTGTAGTCTCTGTGCCACACTCATCCAAACATGAAGTACGCTATTTCAAGAATTAATGAAACTTAAACATATGATCAAACAGAAATTACATTTGTCTCAAGCTGCCTAACAGTGCACCCATGGAGAAAATAGGGGGTAGAAAGGTCATCCAAAAAATCTTATTCAAAGAAAGAGACTTGTTCAAATCTCTGAGGGCAACATGTGTTCTGGGGGAAAGCATACCTGGGGAAAAATGCTTAATTCTGTATTCATCAAAGCTCTTCAGTGGACTGAAAGGAAATACTGGTTTCAACAAAGCTTACTGATACAATCCTCCACCTCCAACACTAATTTCTCAAGGTGTGGATATTGAAACTATTGACCATGATAAATAAGCAGTGGTAGTGAGAAGCCTGACACCACGTCTCAAATGGTAGAGTGGTCTTGACACTGTAACAACAAGGGGACTAGAGTATAACCAAGGGCAAGAGCTGTCTCTGCCAGCCTGCCAGGAACTGAGAAAAACAAAAAAGAGCACAGTAGACACTGGCACACAGGGTTACTGCTGGTCTGCTTGAATTAGTTTTGGTAAACCAAAGGGTGCCTTCAGTCATCATGAAATCATTTGCAATTCACCAACTAGTTCTCGATGAAGGTCATTTGAGGGGAGAACGAAGTTCCCCGTCCCCTTTCATGTAACAATTCAGTGATGCAGCAACATCCAGAGAGAGGAAAATCTAGGCATAGTTGCCTCCCCTTGCTAAGAGAGATTGAAAAACCACATGTATCACTTTCAAGGAGTACACTGCTCATCATCATCCATTTGAATACACTCCCCTTCTTCCCCCCCTTATTTTGTGCATAATGTTCTCCAGTTTGTTTCACTGTCACTCCACTTTGCATAAGATAATTAAATATTCACAGGAGCAGCAAATAGAATCCAGATTTTCTAATATGCTGTGAACTCATCTTTGCTCACTGGTTGAATAAACACTTAGGCAGAGCAGGATGAATATCACACAGTGGTTCATCCCAAAATACTTGCTAGCAGAGTCCCTAGGACACACCGCTAACAGATAGAGGTTCAACACTTCCCAGGGTAGGGGAGCGG
>NW_009200219.1:20438-29299 GCF_000690835.1 Fulmarus glacialis
CGGTTCAGAGCTGGAAATCTCACACCATGGTTCGGGGTACCAAACTCAAGAAAAAAGTGAGACAGGACTGTCATTGTTTTGGGTGAGGGATGCTAGGACTAGTCTTCATTGTCACTGCTTTGGCTGAAAGTGAGTCAATTGATTTCTTCTTGGTTTTCCGTTTTAGCAAAAATAATAATTTCAGTTAGAAAATAACTGGTTTTAATGCTTTGATTCAAAAAGAGAGTTATTTGTTCCTCCCTTCCTGCCTAGTTATTCCTTCTGTCTTTTGACATTTAAGTAAGTCTTTGAACCTTATTCCACTTCATTATTGTGAGCTGTGTCCTTCCTTTGTTTACTTCTTGACTTTGTTTCTCTTCCCTCTCAAGTAACAAGTAATTTGTCTTACTATGTTTAAAAAAAAAAAAAATTCCTCCTCTGTGTTTCCCAGTAGATTTTGTATTTGTATGTCTGCTAGCTGCAGCCTCATTGGGATTTTTTTTTTTTTCTTTAAAACATGTAAAACTACTCAGGAGTTTAAAAAAAATAGTATCGTAATATTTCTAATGTGGCAATATTCCAATGTTTCCAATTATTTGAAGAATAGCGATGATCATCAAAAGTCACCAAATAGAGGAGTATTAAGCCTGTGCTGCGATCACAACCCATTTTTCATAAAGCAAGTTCTCCGTCAGAAGCATGACACATTAATCCAAGCTAAGCAGATAAATACAAGTTTAAGAGAACAACCAGCCACTAGGTTAAGTTTTTCATTTCCCACCACTGAACAGTGCTAAAAACAGTGTTGCTTTCACTGGGTCACCAACGTAGCATTTAAACCAAGGTAAAACCTTGAAGCTGTCAGGGTTGTAATTAGACCTTTTTGCCATCTTAGAAAGTTTTTCCTTCAGACAAAATGGATTCCAGAGCAAAGACCCCATGCAAGTCTTTGGCATACATAATCTTTCTGGCAAATCCATACTTAAAGCTGGATAGTGTATTCTTCATCTCCACTGAGATAAGTCACACCCTTTCTTGATTATACCACTTAAAGACATGAAATATGAAGAATGAAAAAACATATCTGAGATATTAATTGGGATGACTTCCATTAGAATCAAACATTAACACATCAAAATCAGTATCCAGTTTTACAATACCACATTCAGGAACACAGATAAATCTTATCCTCTAACTTTAGGTTTGCTATTCACAAGACCCTAGCTTTCAGGTGAAACTACAGCATCCATGTGGTCCAGTGCAGCTGCCATTGTATAGTGGAAATTGTTGGCATAATGGGTAGAAATGTATATACACTCATGGTCTGTCATCTCTTCTTGATCAGCTTTTTGCCATAAAATTCAGTCTTACTAGAATTATGTTCTTAATTTTCCTCCACAACCTCTGTTCTCTCTTCTTTCTGTACGATAAATAATGATTTCATGCTCTCCCACTCCCACCATAAAGGTTCACAATGTTAGCAGCCATTTTTCATTTTGCTTCTCCTTTTCCTTACAGCGGATAGCAATGATATTACCCAGGATCATTACATCTTTTTCCTGTTCCCTTCTAAAAATCTTCATCCTGGCTTTTCATTCCAGAACAGGGCCCACTGTAGGAGGTACCATACCATGAAATCCTTTTCAGCCAATCTAATTCAATCTAGAAAATGCTTCAAAAAGCTTTCCTATCCACATCTCTGCTTTCATTTCTTTCTGCTCACTATCTAAGGTCTTCATCTTGTCATTCCATTCACAGTGTTTACTCACTTATCTCTATACTCTCTCCGCACTAAGGTCTTGCATTCACTTCTTCATGCTTTTTTCATTTGCTTATTGCAAAATGGCTTCCCTATTTCATTTAAGTCTCTTTTAAAAAAACTATCACCTATGAAATATCACCAGAATAGTATTGTAAGTAAAATAAATTTTACAATGCCTCAGATGGTGCATCAAGTCTGAATTATTTTGTTTGTAGTTGCTCCTTTGAGCGAAAACTATGCAAAAGAGTATGTATTTGCTATAGTACTAACCACATTGTCAAATAAATAAGCGGTCACAATATTGCACAGGCAGATGTATTGGCTGACTGTGCTTCAGTCAGCTGTGCAGCACACTCATTCTTATCTCTCGGATTAGGGCTAGGGGAAAAGTTTTATCTGAGGCTGAGTTTTGTTACTATTCCACAGAAGCAACTTAAGCAAGGGATTTAAGACAGACATTATACTTATGTTTTGATATATTACAAAGATAATATTAAATCAGTTACAGTAGTCAGAATGGGTTTTGCTATTTCCCCTACTTTTCCCACACTTACTCCCTGAAATCACTGTAAATGATTGCAAGTGTCCAGTTTACATATCAGCAGCTAGGGTGTCAGCAATCAAAGCTTATCTAAAATACTTTACATACTTTAAATACTTTACAGATTCATAGAAGGCAGCTCAAAAATCTCATCCTTGAGTGTTTTCTTCCAGATCCTGTCCTCCATTTTAAGTCATACATCATAGATACAACTTTTCCTCTCAAAAGTTATACTTTTTTATTACTCTTCTTTCGCCTCCTTATTTTTTTTACCCATCTCATATCTTTTCCCAGCCTACCTCAGATTATAAAATACAATTTGCAAATTTTTACTAATCTATTTTGTTGCATCTCTACAAATCCATCACTTATTCTTTACATTATAGATCTATATGTGTGTTTAAGGTAATCGTAAATAGGAGTACCCAACATCTTTATTCAGCTGCCTTTTTATTTTAAAGGACTCATGCCTGCTGCATTCCAACCTGTGTACTGTGCTACAAAGCATGGTGTAATTGGATTCACACGGTCAATAGCAGTAAGTATGTGTTTTTGAAAACAGTATCAGCAGCTCCTTGGGAACATGCTAAGTTTCTCATGTTCCCTCTCTATTGTCACACAACTGGAACTAATTTTCTTAAAGAAAACGAAGTGTCTGTGAAGCAGTGGAGGTTCCCTCCTTTCACAAAGGGAATCCAAAGATGGAATAAGTAAGGCAAGTGTGTGTTTATGACCAATTTGAGGTTTTGGGAGCATGGAAGAAAGATGTTGCAAAGTGATTTAATGACAGTGGGAGGAGCCCCAAAGTCAAATTCTTATCCAAGCTTTAAAAATATTTTTCATAACTCCATCCCAGTCATTTAACATTTTGGGTTCCTTATTTGTAAGTCAGGCTGATGTCTTTTTTATGATAAATAGGCACTAAAGTGTACAAAAAGTGACTTGAACACAAAAATGTTTACCATTATTTATTCTTACCAACTCTTAATACGCTGAAAATGCAAAATGACACATTCATGATGGGACATGTTAGATGTTATATGACCACATAGTAAGTCTTAGCCTCTGACTCCGAAACTTTCTAGTTAAACTGAACAAGCAGTAAGATAAAACAACTTGGAGGGAGCAAATATGATTACACTTTCATAGGTTAAGCTTAAAGATAGCCTACTCATATAAGATCTCCAATCTAATTTGGAATGATAATTTGGATAGTTCATCCATATTTTATGCCCCCACTCCCCACCCAAATAACTTCTTTTTTAGATTAACCTAAGCAGATTAGTATGGATAAGTGTTGCATATAACATATTAGCCACAGCATGAATCTGACACATGGTTTTCCATTTTTGTTTTCTCATGATAATATAAACATCACTATCTAAGTTCAAAAATAAAGGGTCTGCTAGAAAATTAGAGGAAATGCTGTCTCTATGGAACATGAGAATGCCGAAGAGAAAAAGAATAATAAACATAGCAAATCACTGTATTTAACAGGAAAGGCAGTACAGCCTAGCGTTAGGCAGGTATGATACAAAACATCTAAGACTTCAGTTTCTTTTCTTCTCCAGACCAAAAGGGCAGGCTACCATATCATGAAAATGACATACGATTTTCATAATACCTGAAAGGATTCCTGTTAAATAAATAGAACTCAGTGTTGAACAATTATGGTTATCCTTGGATATATCATGTATAGTTCGTAAGTTCTGTGTTATCACAAAGAAAGTTCATCTAGCATTCAACATATGCCTGGATGCTGATCAGACTTCTTTGCTACACACATGCATCGGTAGCACCACAAATGAAGGGTCCTACCATTCCCAGAACAATTTGTGCTGCTTGCTTTCCTCATGTTCTTGAACTGCTTCCTGAAAAAAACTCCTGCCTCTTTCCTGGAGTTCACAGGGACTTTCCTGTGGAGACGCTCAGTGATAGATTCATCCCTTGGCAGGGACAATAGAGCAGCTGGAAAGGTTTGGCATTACACTTCTAGGGGTAGAGACCAAACCCTACTTCTGTTGGCGTGAGGGAGGTAAAGACAATCTTAGGGTTAAATCTAGATTAGATTTCAGATGGTTTTCTTTTAATAAGCAAGTTCTTATAAGATTGGAAGCATACATTTGGGAGACGTTTTTTACTTGGTTTTGCTTATGAGAGTTATATCATCACCCTAGAATACTGTTAATGACATGACAATAGCACTAACAACAAAAATATTAGAAAAAAACAGCTGCATGGAAAGAAGAGTGTTGATTTCTTGTAGAATTGTTCTCCCAGTAAAACAAATGTTTTTTTCCTAGTAATCTAGTATGATTACTAGAGAAAATGTACTTCAAAGTTAGTTCTTGAAACAAAACAATCAGTAGTAACAAAATTTGCTTACTAGGCAAGGCTGAAAAGTACTTAGTGGTAAATCTCATTCTTCGAAAAATTACTTACATAATACTGCTTTAAAATGTTGATGACGAATGCCTAACTTTTTCTCTTTTCTAGTTAGCTGCTAATATGGAAAACTACGGTGTGAGACTCAACACAATTTGTCCAGGATTTGTCAACACACCAATTCTTCAGTCAATAGATAAAGAAGAGAATATGGGACAATATTATTCATATAAGGATGAAATAAAAAATATGATGCAGTTCTATGGCGTGATGGAGTAAGTCAAGTCAGATACAGTGGTTTTTTGCCCTTTGTTAATGAAGAACAAGCACACACAATAGCACTTTCAGCAAAATTAAAATAAAAGGGAAATGCTGCCTCAGATAAAAGCCTATCAAATGTGTTATCCTATATACAAGGAACAAATTTTAAGAGTATCACCTACATAGTGATATTTCCCTCTATACATTCCCATTTCCCAGCAAAGTGCAAATCAAATTCCCAAGTTAAAGATGGTGTATTAGTTTTTAATAGCCCTTGATGTTCTTCCATAAATTTGTCTAATCAAACTTGTTGTGAGATACAGGGTATATCATTTATATTGAATTTTCACAAAATTTGCAAGTGAACCAAGATAGAAATCAGACCAAGAACTGACAAAACTGGACTAAGTTCATAAGAGCACAGTAGCAACGATGGTGGATCAGATCAAGAGTTACCTAGCCCATTACAGTATTGCCAACAAAGGCCAAAAGCAGACAGCTAGGAAGGAGTGTGAGAACAAGACAAGCATAAAGTGATATTTTTTTAACACTTTCTCTAACAGTTAGCTGCTCAGATACTTCTGCACAAAGGAAATTGTATGACTGTGCTGTTTCGCCCTCACTTTTTGATATGTAAAATATATTGCACCTATTGACCGCGTTCTCCCTACACTAATTTGTATGTCAGTCCTGCTACAAAAATAGAATAAATCAACAGCAAAGAGCTGCAGAGGATTGTGTAAGGATTACTTCTGTCCGTTGCCCTGACAGAGAAAACTTTGATAGGAAGCCCAGTGGCAGCTGGATGTCCACAGGGATTTAGTAGTAACTGGAGCAAGCAAATGACGATTTGTAAAGTTGACACTTATACGTTGTATCTCCTGACTGAGGAGACTGAATTTCTCTCCTGAAAGACTCATACCACCTCTACTTTTCTTGAAAATAAATTTGTTCAAATACCAGATTGTTTAATTTTCAGGGTATATAGGTTCACATTGAGTTTCTTTACTTGTCCTTTTCACATGTTCTATTATATCATGATTCTGAAGTAACAAATTCTTTTTTTTCAGCCCATCAATAATTGCTGAGGGACTGATAACAATAATTGAAGATGATACTCTAAATGGAGAAGTTATGAAGATTACAGCATCCCAAGGGATTCATTTTCAACAATACAGCCAAACACCTTTTACATCATCAAAGAGATAAATAATTGTTTTATGCTAATTATTTTTTGCTTTTCTTAAATATAAAAAATTTTGAAAACAGTAATTTTGGGGAAAAAAGGTTAGTGTTGTATCTAGAGCAGTGACAGTATTCAAACATTCGCATCCTAATAACAAAGAGATGGACAAGAAAATCTGGTGTGGGAAGATGTTACCATAGTGTTTTGATTCTATAAGCACTAATAATAGTATTTATTCAGTAGAATAAACACACTGCTCTGAAGATTTTTGATAATGTAGTAATAGGGGCCAGTTTTTTCCTTCTGGTAGTTCTGATCTACATACTCCAAGCGTATTTTGGTGGACCTGACTTACTTCATATAATTCTTTTCACTGTCGTAAGCGTCTACTTATTTACATCTTGAATTCTTCAGACCAGGAATTCAGTTGAAGAATCTAGAACACAAATATACCCATAAGACGTTAGAATTTACTTTTTCTTAGGAAATGTAAAATAGGACAAGAGGCAAAATTCTCTTTCCTCATTTATATATGCAACTGAATATGTTGCATATCACACAAGAAAGTACAGATTTTTATCTTCCTGGATTTTAGCTATTTATAAAATAGTTCAGAAATATTTTTGTGTTCTTTTGTAGATATATATATGAATTTTCTCTCTCTGTATATACAAGGATGAATACATTGGCATTGATTGAAATGTCTACTTACTCATTAAATCTCATTTTCTAAACCTTTAAATCTAATTTCTTGCCTTGATTGATTAAAACCTCAATTAAATCCCAAAGAATCTGGTTTTTTCGTGTTTTATACATGTCCATTTTGGTATCATGATAGATAATTTTAGACAAAGCACGTCATATAGTGGCAATGAAAATAAAAAATGAGCTTTCTACCTCCAGAGAGCCACTGGACCTTCTGAATCCAGGTCAATCGCCAGCTACATTTATGAAACAAACCTTAGTACTCCATGGGTTACATGCCTGACAAAAATAAATTTTTACATGGTAATTTATTTAGACTCATAGCATAAGAAGATTTAATGACTCCTGGGAAAGCTGGGAAAAGTTAGTATTTACCCTCCCTAGGAGTACTGACTTTAATTTCACTGATGTAAGCATTGTTTTTTTCAGCGTTGTAACTGAAAGAGTGGAAACACTAATATTTACCTTCTGTGGAAGTCAGGAAGTAATAAGGCTGTGGGGAGAAGAAAAGCAGCAGACACACATACCTTGAATTACTCATCATTCTCCCCCCACCTCCATTTTTGGCTATGTTAACACTATTTTTAAAGCCTATTTTGAATGCACACATGATGCTAGCTTCTACTTTTGTCTCATCAAAATCAGAGCACTTCCTAATACGTGACAGAGTAGTGCAAAAGATGTGATGTAAACTTAAAGTCAGCTCGCTTCTTTAGTTAGGTCCTAACACTGATAATCATCTACCTCTGCTTCTCTCCTTGTTAAGCAGTATTTCAATGTCGTTTATAAACAAGGGAAGGCTTAATAATAATGATAGTATATGCAAACCATGTAACTAGCAAACACCACACTAAGTTAGATAGTAACTCAGCAGCTTCTCTTAATAAAATACTTTAAATAACGATGGGAATATTGTAAATGTCAGTATGTACATTGATGATATACTGTTGCCTTGACTGCTTTTGTTCACCTCTCCTCCTTGCTGCCCCGAAAGAAGTACCTGTTAAACAAGGAGGGTTGAGTTTTCCAAGGGATCAATGAAAGAATATATAATTTAAGAATGTTAGTAATAAAAGGCCAGAAGTCCAATGTACGGTCCCCTGAGGAAGAAAAACAGAAAGAAATTTAAAGTTAATTAGAGCCAATCACTTCAGACATTGCACAATTAACTTGTGGTATTGCACTGGTACAAAATTCTAACTCTGTAAACTGGCAGTATTCTAAGAATGGATTCCATTTATGCGGTGTATCAATAGTCACACAAGACAAAATTAGATTAAAAAAATATGCAATTAGACTCCAGGACACCTGGAAAATCTGAGCCTATATCTAGGAAAGAATTAAAGCCATATCTTTCTTGTATGTATAGGTCTTTTCTTCTGGATTATTTTTGTAACTCAAAGACAGATGTTTTCAAATCAAAACCATAGAGAAATCTTCATGAAAGGCAGAGACTGCATTCACTTCCATCTGATAATCCGATAAGGAAGTCTCAGAATGCAATACATGCTCATTTGATCAAATAAACATTTATACTAAGATAAATCTCAAATTATTAGCACATCTGGAACTCACTGAAAGAAACAAGGAAGTAACAATGAAGTAAAACTCTTGATGCAAATTCTAATAGGAAAAATAGCCATGAAATTTCTACCTTTTAATTAAAAAAAAATGCCCCAAACCAAATATTACAGTTTTCCAGCTTCAGTTAGTCTGTTTTAAAACACATCTGAGTGTTTTATCTGCACAGGAAGAACAAGTCCTAAATATGTTTTGGAAAGGTTTCCTGTAAGACTTCCCCCCAACCTTTGGAAGTCTTCCAGAAAGCAAGAAAAAGAGCATATGTTTGATTTACAGACAGAAACACCTAGAGAAGCAGTAGGTATAAAGATGAGTTAAAGGGAGAAAGTGAGTTTCATTCCTGCACAAAGATTGTTTTGAAACTTCATCTTCAGTTAAAAGTCTTGACATAATTCCAAGACTTAATTTATTTTGCCTGGGAGATCATCGTTTTTAAGACGATTGTTCCAGTTTTGTAGGGA
>NW_009200219.1:29330-35812 GCF_000690835.1 Fulmarus glacialis
AAGGAAAAATAAATATTTTAAATGAGAGATACTAATTGCCAAGAACATAAAATGAGAAGTAATAATCTAGACTCGTATAATGATCATTATTTGTAATGAACCTTCAGTTCCATGTGACATGAGTTTACTTTTCAGTGGGTCTTTACAGTTTCAAATAGGAATCTTTTAAGGGTAAAGAATAAATATTACTAGTGAACTCCGTTTTTTCAGTGTTTATGATCCTACATGAAAGCCCAAATCGTAAGGCATTTCAACCACGTTGTGACGTGACAGTCTTACTTTATTTGTATTATTTAACACCTTGATTCAAGGAAATCTTTTTAAAAAGGTACATAGTCACAGTCATCAACATAATTATGTGGATAACACATTATATTCTGTACAGTTCAGAAGGACCTGGAATTGACTTGTATTATGTGTATCATAAAATCATTGTGTATCAATTTTATTATTGAGGGGGTGATCCATGCAGTAACAAGTCCTCCTTGTAGTTTCCTCAAATTAAGGAAGTCCTGATATGAGAGTCTAGTCCTCTTCCTCTTGTTTGGAACATAAGTTTTGCAAACAGCAAACCAAAAATAAACTTTAGTAAAACCAAAATCTGATTTCCACTGAAATCTTGAATATGACCCTAATCTTTAAAGGAACAGCATTAGATATCTAATGCTAGGGCTTTTGGGCAGGATGGGTCTCTTTTGACAGATAATGATTTCCTTCCTCCAGTGTTGAACTACTCTAAACTTTCTACAGGATGATTCTCCAGCTTGAACTTCCCTTTTAGCTAAGTCTATTTGCTTTGCATCAAGAGATGTTGACAGTTTTCAGCTCTGGCTCCAGGAGTCCAGATGGTTCAATGAAAGTGAAGGATAATACCATATGACTTAGATTGTTGGGGTTTTTTTTTCCTCCAATACAAAAAGGAACAGCTTAATGTCAGGTCAAATTTGTAATTCAAACTGAGAGGGACAGTAAACAAGAAGAGTTATGCTCTTACTCTGAACAGGACAGTAAACAGGAAGAGAACAGGGCAGGTAAAAAATATATAAGACGGAAAAAGGCTAAAACTAAAACATCTTTGAAATAAGTAACTTAATCCCATTGTTTATGTGGAGGGCCATTATTATGAACTGTGGACCAAATCTAAACCTGATTGTTCTCTGACTTGTATACAGAGACAGTCTAACACACTATTCTCAGGGATTCAGAGAATAAAATGAGGATCTTCAAAGTAAAAATTAATCTTAATAAAAAAAAATTAATCTATTTCAAGCAATCAATGCTTTAAGCAGTGAAACATTTGCAACAGTTACATATTCAGCTCCTTTTATTTTTCCACAAGCTCTGCACTAATTCACTGCTGGCATCTGCTGGGCAAACCTTACAGAGATTATTACCACTGCAGAGGCAGAATTAATTTCTTGCTACAGAATTGCACTTTTTCAGCTTTTACTTTTACTATCAGAGGGTTTCCAGCCCTCCTGCTCTCACCCAGAAGAGAGGCCACACAGGACAGGGTGATCATCTGGTGACAAGTCTGACATGTAGTCCAGGATTTCTGGATGGCTTAAGGCTCTAGATTTAGCCTCATGAAGCAGAAATTCATTGTATTGACATCCAGGAAAAATGCAAAAGATCTATCCAATGCTTTATCTATCACCCTGACTTTGCCACCTCCTTCTCTGCATCTTTCCATTGGACTACCTTAAACACAAGGATCTCAGCAGTGAACTACACTCCAGCTGCACCAAAACACAACTGCGCCTCTTCAGCAGTCACCAAGAACATATTCACTTAAGATATCACTCATTTCACTGCTTTCAGACAAACTGTAAGGCCAGTTTATTAGCTCACATGATGCTCCACTCCACAGAAATGGCCCAAGGTATCTCAGCAGCATTTTTCTCTTTGCCACGCGAGCTTTCCTCAGCAGCCACAATCTTGAGAAACTAAAGAATAGGAAATAAGACTCTCAGTTACACAGCTTTGAACTCTTTACTATAGGACATGAGAATGAGCACACTTCTGCCTGCTTTCCGAAAAAAGACAACTTTGAGTGCAATTTCCCACAGCTGCAAACAAAACCCACAGAAGAGAAGAGGAAACAAAGATATTTTTGGAGCATAAGAACGTAAAACTCTTCAGAAAAATAGCTGTATTTTAGCTTATCTAGCCATTCCTATTTACATAAATGACTAACACTTCAGAACCTTGTACAGCGTTTGACCTTGAAGATGTATTGCTGCTATTAACACGACAAGCAGTTAACCTCACGTACACATGAATGCTGCAGTTCTCAAGAAAGACACACAGATGGGCAGAGAATACTGAAATCTCTGCCACTTATTCTGGAACAGCTGTTACAAAAGTGAATCATCTTCCTTGTACAAAATCCTTCTGGCAATTTCAATTCAAACAGATACAGTGTTCCTTTACGGAGCTTTTTTCTCCTCTGCATTTGTAAGGCTGTTTAAATACACTGCCTTCAGCAATGCTTAGAAATTAGCTGACACTTATCAAAACTACTGCTGTTGTTTCGATTTAAGAGAGTTACTTTCCTTGGTATGTGTTAATGCAAGGCTAGAGAAAATGCAGCTAGGTATTCATATATGCCCAATGCTTCCACCAACACTTCATCTTATACTCACATTTTCCTTGAGGAAGCACAGTACATATTGACTTCATACAGGGACTACTACACTTTCTTTTTTACACCCTCTGTACATGACTGTATTATTTTATATATATACACACATACATATCTCCACATATATATCTCTATATATCTACACACTCACAGAATACTTACAATAGAAATTATCTTTTGTTCTAGAGCAACATACACTATTTATGCACATACCTGATGCTAGTAACTTTTCTAGAAGTTGTAAAGCATTATTTTTCAGTGATGTTCATCTGCCAAATCTGTTCTGTGAAGTTCATGGAATATGCTTAAATCTATATAAACTACATTTCACCAAGCAGGTTTTACCTAGTCTAAGTCCAATTTGCAATTTCATTTTCCTTCTCAGTTCCTGAATTATATCAAAATTAGATTTGCTCTTTAATTTAAACACTCACACATTAACTGATGTATAATCTTTGACATATTATGTACCTCTAAAATTCCACCTGCTGAGGCAAATCTATTGCCTTATCTGTTATAATATCATATATTATTTTATATGTTATCATACCTGGATCAATTTCACAGTCATTGAAATACTTGTGATTCTATGCACTGGATATTTCCCAAATATTTCATGACAGAGTTTTTGTGGCAGGAGGAATTTACTTTTTTTCATATGGGTTTTTCTCCTCCTGGTGTCTGAGCTGCTAATACTATTTTTTACTTGTAGAAGAGAAAACAAAAAAACCCAACCCAAACCCCTCCAAAAAACCAACTTCCCTTTGAAAGCTACCCATCCAAAGAATAATGGCGAGTAAAAAAGCAGAAAAAAGCATACACTGTCATTGCATTTATTGAACAGAACTGTCCACTGAGTGCAACAGTGAGTTCTGCCTAAAAAAAAGAAAAAAAAAAAAATTATGTTACAGTGTGGCCAAAACCAAAAATGTGTTCAGGAGGCCCATCTCTGGGACTACGTTCCTTGAAAAATTATCAAATATAGCATCTGAGTAGTCTCATTATTCCTTGTCATTCCTCATTTTGTCTAATACGTCAACCATTCAAAAAAAACCATAGAACAAAACGTTTCCATAAATTACAAAGTTTGTACTACTAAGCTGAATTGGAGATAAGTAGCTATTTCTTCCAGTATAGATATTTGTCTATGACGTGTACATGGTGCAAACTCTGTGGCTAGAAGAATAAGATTCATTTGTATGAGCAAAAAAGAGTCTGTATACATATTGGTATGAATAGTAAGGTTGCTTTTGGCCACTAATTTTCCCTCAGGTTGTCATCATACCATAAACTGTTGGAAAAAAATATTTATACAGCTTAAGGAAGAAAAATGGTTCAGTAATCACTCTACACGCTGGAATGAAATTCAAACTTCATTTCCAAGGAGAGTTTCTTAGAACATTTGACCATGAAAATATGCTGGTAGCATAAATTAAAATACAGGGTGCCAACAAAGATCTGCGGGGTCTGTTTCGCAGACACAGGGACTAAAAACATATTAAACTTTGTTAATGGCATTTTCAATTCGGGGTAGCTTGAAAAGCAATCATAGTTGTTTAAATAAACTAAATGTCTTTAATTTCTGTAAATTTCAAGCCTTGGTGCTGCATTTACAACAAAATATTTTTTTCTCAAATTAAATGGAACTTTGGCACTGAAACATTAGTCATTTTGCAGAAACATCTGTATGTAAAGCAATACTTGAAAATGCACGCTCAGCTTCAGGGAAATGCTTAGATCGCATCCACTTCAGTGAGACTGAAACCAGCGTACTAGTCAACTGAATCAGAGTCTGGCTCTCTGCTATAGACAAAAATTAATGTGATAGCATATAGCGCTAAGGCATTAACTGCATATAGGTCCTGCAGGCGTGGAGCTTTCCCTCTTTGCCAAATCTTCCTGTGAGGCTAAGCATTTTGGATAGCACTTGTAGTCAGGAAGGCAAAAACTATGCAAGAATCCCCCAAAGAAATGAGTTGGATTTTTCTGCCTCACTCCAATGCCTCTTGCATGACATTGCTCTCCGCCTTCTGGAGAAAAGTGGGCTTCGGTAGCTGTCTTAGTCTTAGTTAGCTCTTTGCCTCCAGCTTCCCTTAATTTCTGGATATTCAGAGAAACATTCAGTTAAAAGTCATTTTTGGCCTATCCCAGAAAACTAAAGTTCATCTCCAAATGTATTGGGTCACAGCTTCTGAGCTGCACAATTCTAGAGAAAATGCAGAAGAAAGTGTTAACTTACATGGACTTGGGCACTAACGAACGGTAAATGCTGCTCCAGAGCATGTGACAAACTGTCAAGATTTGCTAATGGTAGTTGAAAATACACACACACTGAGATCTCATGTTCAATTTCTAAATGAAATGCCGATGTCAAACCAAACCAAATACTCTTTCCCTCCTCTCCAGCGAGAGGTGACGGAGTCCCCAGTTCTGGAAGTCAACAAGCAACATTCTAAAAGAAATTAAAAGAGGAGGAAGGAGCTGTCACAAGACTTTACAGTCACAGGTGCAGATTAGCACAAATCTACCTATAAAGACTCTAGCATTATAGTATAGCAATCATTCTAAATTTTCAATATTTATAGGGATTTGCTTAAGGGGGCTTGCTATCAATTAAGCAGGAAATTTTATGCTAGCAAAGGTATTCTCAACAAATATTAATACTTAACACTCATTGCTATCAAACTCTGGAGTGTAAATACATTTTACATTTTTATAAACTGGCAAATAACAGTTAATAAGCAGCATGACTACCCTCTCTTGGAACTTGGCTACCTCTATAATATAATAACTCTGAGGAAAGATCTGACCTGCAGAATCATAGTCATTGGTTTCTAATTATTTACTTTTTTTTCCCTCTTGCATGCTATTACTTTTTGTATATTTAAAACACTCAGAAAGTATGAACAGGCCTCTAATCATCTGCAAAGCAACCTACACTACTGGATCCTCAATATTTGCCTGATACTCGAAACCAGTTTCTGTAGGTGATCAGAAGTTCTGACAGTGGTGTTTGGCACAGGAGTTGGAGTCTGAGTCCCACAGCAGAAATGCAAATTATAGTAATACAGAAAGTGAATGCATTTTGATTTGCAAATCTTTGCTTTAGATTTAGCATGTATTCATGTCTGATTAGAACTCAGAGACTGAAATGCAACTATTATAATTGGATTTCTAAAGCCTACTCTATTTTTCAACTCATTAGTAATTAATGCATTTTGATCAAATTTTCACTCTCTAGTAATTCTTTAAAGCATATCTTTGAAAGTGAGCTGCATAAGGAGTTCTGTGATTAGACAGATTCAAACCAATTCAGTAGCTTTGTTTACAGGGCAGCTGCCAAGACTTGAGTCACTAAGTCAGCCTGTGACATGCCCGCTTGTATAACTTGTATTCTTTGGCAGCATTTGAGGGTTTTGCATATCTGTTGTTGGATACATAACTCTACTCACATATCAAAAAAATGAAATGGAGTGATAAATTTGTATGAAATTAGATTTAAAACTGTACTCATTAAATCCAGTGGAGATCAGTGTATTTTTTTTACATCCTGCACCACCCCCTTACCTGGTGGCCAAAGACAGGAGAAAAACTTGAAGCTGGTAAAAAGCAAACCTCTTGCCGTATATCATACTTTTGATTAAAAGAACAGCTTTAAAATCTTCTCTGATAGCAGAACTTGGTAGATATACCAAAAGAGCAAACTCAATCAATTCATCACAAGTACCATCGACTGCTGCACACTGATAGCCACCTCTATGCAGAGAGAGAAAGCCCATTCTGTCTGTTTGTCTCGCTCTCTCTCCATCTACTTAATCGAATCAGGGAAAGGACAGGG
>NW_009200219.1:35843-38869 GCF_000690835.1 Fulmarus glacialis
GCACATTTATTTGCTTTTTAAGCTAAAGTGGAATGTAATACTGAAATAATTGGTCTCCACCATTCAGAGATCTGTTCCGATATTTTTCTGCAGATTTCATACTTCCAGGAGTTTTTTCCTAACTAAATGGCTCGAGAACAGCGAAAGACAATAAATGTTTTGAGAGACAATTTGCTTTGCTTCCTCTAATGTCTAAGCAAATGGTTAGGCTTTTTAAACCATCAGCTTTTAGTCTCATAGACAGCATTTCAATTCTGGATTAACAGTTTCTGTTATTTTTTTTCCTCCTAAAACAGAGGTTTATTTAGTGGAACAACCAACTCTTACCAATTTGATGACTCCGGCATCCTCTTTAGGTGGTATAATACAATCCAATTTCATATCAGATTTTAAAGCTTGTCAGGGCTTGCTTAGCTGTTCCTATTTATCTTTCTCTGGAAAAGAAAGGAAATGTTTTGTTTGCTTTCTTGTCTCATTTTGCCTTTGAGGATTCCAGTGGGCCAGGTTGAAATCCAGAATATTAATTACCTTGTATACCATTACGTCAACATGATCTGGAGGAAACAGATTTTTCTGGGTTTCCTGTTCTAAATGATGTGGGTTAGAGTCAGATAGAACACTTGATAGTTGAGGACTGCGGCCTCTCTACATGCAATCAGTTCTTCCTCATCTAGTAAAGCATTGTTTTTAATTTCATGTTCTGTTACTGCCAGGCTGAAATAAAATCACAATATTATTTTTCATATTTGACCTTTCCACACCTACAATTTCATGTTTTTACACTTTGAGGCAGGGTGTTTGATGGTCAAGGATGAGAAGGTGAAGTAAAGGTAGTCATTAAGGAACTGAATCGGTAGAGCTTGAGGTCACCTTAGCAGACACAGAATCAGAGTATTTAGAATCAGACTGGTATTGAGTTAGTTTCACTTGAATTCTGGTGAAACACATACACCAGATGACTAAATAGAGAGGAAC
This sequence comes from Fulmarus glacialis, assembly GCF_000690835.1. Classification (NCBI taxonomy): domain Eukaryota; kingdom Metazoa; phylum Chordata; class Aves; order Procellariiformes; family Procellariidae; genus Fulmarus; species Fulmarus glacialis. The sequence goes on from NW_009200219.1 coordinate 36,819, forward strand.
TGGAAGAGGAATTTGTCACCCACTGGTTGGAGATCAGTCCAGAGCCTGAGAGATGAAGTGTCAAAATTCTTATGGAGGAAGAACATGAACCAGTTCCAATGAAGAGAATAAAGGGTAAGGAGATGGACAAGAATCCACCCAAGATGCAGGAAAGCCTTGTTAGAAGCCTCTCCTCTGGGGCAGAGAACTCTATGATGTTCTAGATCATCTAGATAATCTCATCTAGGCTCCCTTTCCCATGAAAGGTTGGACCAGATGATCTTTCAAGGTCCCTTCCAACCCGGCCTGTTCTATGGTTCTGCACATTACTTTTTTAACACCCTCTACATGGGCCATACTATGGTGCTTCCGGAACTACTCATTTGCAGACCACCATAGCATCCCACAACCATCCTGAACTCTAATCTGTTGACAAATTGCCCCTGACAGATGGTGGCCAGCAATAGCATAAAGACCTACTGTACAGTGGATGGCTAGGAATTTCCTTCTTAAAAGAGAGTAAGTTCTAGACTTTGGGTCAGAAGGAAGAGAAGGGCAAAATGCCTTTTTGGTTGCAAAGTTCTTGGTTTCTCTTGCAATCACTGAGTGTGGCTGCAAAATTCCACTTCCCATGCCAGATCCAGAGGTTTAGAAATTATACACAGAAGAATGATTTGCAGGATTTTATCTCGTACAAGTAACTGATAACAACAGTGCTAACTGTAGTGTAACAGGAAAAAAAAAAAAACTGAACCAGCTGTGAGGTTGGCCACTCCCTGAAACAGTAGAGGTCCAGCTTCCATGTGCACATCCTGATGAAGGAAGGCAAATTTCTATTTATGGTAGAAAAAACCCAGTGCTGCTGTAAGCTTGACGACACCACACACAACGCCTTCGTTGTTTCTGAGTTACCCTTGACGGACAGAAAGAACACATCTAATTCAGTCTGAGAAAAGGAGGGTTTTTTCCTAAACTGGCCTGGAATCAGCTATGAGGAGGAGGTATCTAACATTTCAAAGGGCTTCCTAGGCAGCGATATGCTGCTACATTAAGGAAACTCCAGACTTGGCAGACTGGAATGGAGTAGAATAATCTGAACACCTGTATATCCCTCCAACATCAACTCTGCCCAGGAAAAGGTCTGGGGACATTACTGTACCTGCCTTCCTCTCTCTTTCTTTGCCCAGCACTGGCAGGAATTGATCAGCTGATCTGGAGTATGCCACAAGTGCATCCTTGTCTGGTCCTAATTCTACAGCTTGCAAATCATGGCAAAAACACGGCTGCAAGCCTAGAAAGCAAGCTGGCAAAATGGACTGAAAGGCCAAATAGGTCCCTGCTGCAGCATTTACTGAGATACGGTATTTTTTGGCTTTGCAAAAGCAGACAATTTTCAAGATGGAAGGCCAACTAAATGGGATTACTTTAGTAAGGTAGGCTTCCTCACATAAGAAGATCAAATTCTTAATTAGTAAAATATTCTCATACCTCTAATTTCCTTGTAATCTCTTATTTCTCAGAAGACAGTGTTGGCTGTGTTAGCATCATGTTCAAAAGGCTTTTAATATTTTCTAGCATTAAGGGGAAAAGTAGAAGTTTCATTTTATCCAAAAGATAAAAAAATGCTTCATATGAAAATTTTATTGTCAGTAATAAACACAATCCTGAATTTGTTTCGTCTACTTGAGACTAGGAGTATTAGATGCACTTACCTTATTTTCCTTGGCAGGTAGGGAGCTCAGGGCAAAAGACTTTTATTTCAAAGATAACGTATGCTGTTACATCATAGAAAGTATTTCCAGCATTACTGGCCGAAGCTCATATAATTTGTTCTCAAGAATCCATGACCTGTTTGGAACTGAAGCTCACTTTGATCCTGCATAAGTGTGTGCTGCGACTACCCTGTTGTGTAGGGGTAGCAATTTTATTTTTTTAAATAGTAACTGATATTCAAATATGATTTCTATTTTCTCATGAACACTAGTTGTCATACATTTATCATACTATATTGCAAACAGATTAGGCTTCAATGTACAACATATTTTAGAAGGGAAGAAACTGGTTGGGGAAAG
>NW_009200219.1:38900-54732 GCF_000690835.1 Fulmarus glacialis
TCTTTCTGTTAGTATTTAAAACCACCTACATAACAGGGCATCCCCTACCTTCCTTACTCTCTTGTAAACACTTAAAGGAGCCAGTCAGGTTTTTGAAGGTCACATTGCCTTATTGTGGATGAAGCTCTAGAGAAAGGCTGAATTGCAATGGTTTTGCTATGTAGTAACAAGCATGTGATTTGTACCACAGACCCTGTAATTCATAAGTTTTTGAAAAAAGAAACATACTTTAGATAGCTCCATGTGTGTGCTTGCTGGGTTGGTGTTTTTTCCAACTTACATATAATCACTTTTACTACACGAGTACACGAGCTCCATGAGAAAAACTGGAACAAATGTATGCCATCCTCTCTTTCTTGGGTAAAACAAGAGTAACACAAGCAAGCTTATTGAGAAGCTACAGCTTTGGAGGTCATGGTTAAATACACAGATAGGGCTGAAATTTAGGGTGACAGGTTAAAAGGGAAAAGAAAGTGGAATCAAGAACCTGACTATACCCACGCTGCCTCTGTTCCTTCACTGCCAGATGTTCATCCCATTTGGTCATGTTACAGCCTTTCTCAATAAGCCGTTCCTGTAAACCAGCCAGCTGCTGATAAAGTGGCACCAGTAATCCAAGAGCTTCTCCACAGTCTTTTGTACCTCACAATATTTGAGTGACTCAACTTTCAGAAGGTTGAGCCAGTTCATACCACTAGAGAGCACTGGCATCAGCACTGGTACGGGATCATGGAGGCACGAGGATGACTAGCAAGCCCACATCCTGACCACGCAGGAAGATGTTTCTAAGTACATAACCAGGCTTGCATGTTCTGCTTTTCTTTCTTACACTTGGCCTGAGGAGGAAAGCCTACTGGATTAACTTTTAATATTTAATTAATATTTAATTTCCAAACCACAGAGGGCACTTGCCAATGCAGAGCTGCTGAAATTTTTGGGAATTTTTTTCTCTTTTGGCTTCATGTTTTTTCTCTGCCTTTTAGCTGTCTGCTGCTAGTTTATTATAAAAAATTATTTCATTTCTCTGCACTTGTATGATTTGAATCATAGGATTCCACATATCCTTAGTTTCCAAACAACTTGTGATTTCTGGTATGCTATGAAACCATTTCTTAATAAATATGAATGTCCCCTCTCTCACTAGAAATCTTGCACCAGCCAATGCTACAGAAGAATATGGAAGGTCTATGAACCTTCCATGAACCTTCCTATCAAGAGAAGATGGAGAAAAACATTGCAAGTAAAATGCCTTGTGAAATTCCTACTTCCTGGGACATTTCCATGTGAAATTTATTCTCAGCAGAAACAGTACAGTGTAAAATCAGTATCCCTAATTTAAGTAAAAAAGCTTGTTGCATAAAAATGACATTCATTGTAAGACCTGACTTCCTGCTACAAGAAGGTCTGCAGACATGGCCTTCATAGAGTGGGGGGGCGGAAACAGGGAAAACTGATGAAGTACTAAGTGGTTGATAGGCAGAGGCAGACTGCCCTTTCTTTGTCTTCTTCCAATAAGCTCTTCTCAGCAAAAGACAGAACAAGAACATGAAAAATGGTTTGTGTTTCCAGGGGCAGGTAATTTTGAATCTCATTCCTTCTCCTCCTGTTCTTTGCTAGACCACACTCAAGTGCCTCTTTCCTCCAGGAGCTTGTTGGAGCCTCTTACTCTGTCCTTGGGTCTGCCAAACCACTGACCTTGATCCTAAACCTCTGTCTCAAACTGCCCATACTGAAGAAGAAGAACTTTCAAAAGTTAGTACCCAGCAGCTTCTGGCTGAGATTGGCAAAGTGATTTAAAAATCAAACTAGAAAACAAAGAGTGAATAATGAAAGTCATAATAAATAAAACTGAAATTCCAAATAACACAAAAAGATACAATAGAAACATTACACAATGTTTTCTGTTTTCATCTCTCACTCAGTTCTTGTTTTGACATAGCCCCTAAACGTTTACATGACTAATACCACAGCAAAACCAAAAATCTGTCTCAAAACACTTAACCAAGAGCCTCTCTCTCAGAAATATGACTTTTGCTGAATATGGGTTATGTAGGCGAGCCTTTCCTAGGAAAAGTTGCCTAGACAATAAACCCAAACCTTTTCACAAGAATCATGATGAAACTTGCAGTGATGATTTTACAGTCCTGTGGCAAGTTTCCCAAAAGGTAGCATCTTGGGCTAGTTTTTAGAAGACTCCCCACTGCTTCCACAAGACCCTGAGTATCTTACCTTTAAATTTACATTGTTATAGCTAGCAATAGTCAATCTTGACTTGAGGCTGTGTTCTAAACTACCTTATCTCCTCTTAACATCGAGACCTGAATTAAATTTTCCCCACAGAACTTGATAGGGGTAAAATGCCAGTATACTGTCACTAAAATGCTTCAAAAACATGCATGAATTTTCTCAGCTTTTTTCTTTGGAAAAATATTTATAAATTATGAAAAAAAATCATGAAATGAAATGTTACAATGTAAGTTTTAAAACTTTTCCTTTCAACAAATCTACGGGTTTTAAATGCTTCAGCTTAAAATTAAACATTTTGTTTCCCTTGAGACAAAAATTGTCAACTATCAGCTTTTGTTTTTATTCTGATCAACATAATTTCTAACCACTAATGAAATGAAATATGCATTACTTAATTTGCTTGCATGTTTTCCTCCAGAGTCCACTGTATGATTTCTGGAATGCTGATTACTTCATAATTTTCCTCTGCACTATCCATAATCCTGCTGGGGATCCAGACAGAGAGAAATTTAAGCAAAATTAAATAAATTATAGAAAGCCCAGTCTTACAATCGCATTCTGCACTGCTATCTTATGTTTTACTACAGTTCCCATTCTCACATTAATGAAGCATATTCTTTATTTTGTATGCTTGATCATGCAGTGAAGAATGACTATGACCTACAGGGGAGGACCTGAAACAGGGAGATTAAATTAAAGATTAAATCCTACCTTCAAGAAGCCTATGGGATTTTACAGTTTTCATTAATGGAGATAGTATTTTGTATGGCAAAATTTGAATGGGTGCTTGATGGCTCAGGGGCATTGAAACAAACTTCTGGGTAAATCTTTAACCACTTGACCTGTCCTTTTTGTACAAACCAGTGCTGCCCCTTGCATCTAGCAAGCATTTAATTAGTGGAGGAAGGCAATGCAACGCTTTCTCTGGGAAACACTAAGAAATGAAATAACCTGCAAGATTACCACCAATCCCATTCCCAGCTACCCCACAGAAGACTATTTCACTCCAAGTGTTATAATTTCATATTCTAAGAACTTTGACTTGCAGATTTTAAAGGAAGAGTTCCTGTAACGTGCAAACTCTGTTTATCTCACCAAAACTTCGTTTCTGTTTGTTCTGGAAGCTGCTTGTCTGAATCTAAAATGAAAGCAATTGGTTTGCCCTCACGGTTTAGTACAAACAAAGATTTGGGGAAGAATTAATTTAAATACAGAATAAGTAGTAAAGGAAGAATATTTACAGATAAAATTTCATTTTTCAAAACATTCAGGAAAATCAGTGAACTGCAGGAAATACACAGGAAAATGAGATGACCAGATAAGCAATAAACTATATTTTTTTGCTGAACAGGATACCAGTTTGAATTTGCAAGAATTAACTGTGAAATACAACATGAAAAACATGTGGTTGAGTCAAAACCCCAATAGCAAGATACTTAGCTAAACTTTAGCACCAAAAAAAGTCCTTATAAAGAATGTATTTATAAAGGCATTAAAGAGCATGTGTATAATATACAAACATAAAAGTTAATAAAGTCTCCTGAGAAAGCAGTGAAAGTAGTGTTGGTTGAACTGTAAATAAAAGCTGAAAATTACCTATTATTCATAGAAAATAACACACAGAGATAAACACATACACTATTTGATCTGTACTAAAGAAGAAGGTAAAGTTCTGGAGATTAAATTGTTTTGATCTATTATCTCAGCAGGGTTAATTTGTTTCAAATACATGGTGTTTGTCTGAGGTTTTTAATCAATCTAGACAGTTCTCCAGTTAATTATTAAAATGCCTAAAGCTTCTGCATGTACTTCTTGTAGTTGACATAATGGAAACAGAACCGAAGAGTTTTTCTAAGCAATTCTGTGAACATACTGTTCAGAGCGTAAGAACAGGGACATCCTACCACATTATTTGACTGTTAAGAAAGGAAGTGCTGTTAAGAAGTTATGCAATTCTGTCTCAGATGCTGGTGTATTAGTGGTAATGTCCTAAAAATATTAACAATTAGGAGTTATGAATTCATATACATGCAAACAAAAATCATTCAACCTTTCAAAAGCTCTTGTTGTGCCTAAATATGGGGATACCTCCATCCTATTGCCCAGACATTTAGATGACCTTTCAGTATCTCCCACGCACCATACCTACAATCACCAGACTTTTATTTTGCTCCTATATTTAAAAAGGATCCAGAAGGAAAATTACTTCCTGCATTTATGGCCACAATTCACAATAGCCCTGAGCTATGTTCGTAATGACATTCCTTATCTGTCGCAATCTTGGCTTCCTTTTGTTTGCTGGGCTTTTTGGGAACACTTTGTATAGTAATTACTCTAATCTTGTTCTTTTTCCTAAAACACTTCCACATTAAAAATAATGGATTGCGATGCAGGAGAATTACTTTACATTGTTCGAAACAAATCCAATAAACTAGGAAAATCTATTGATCTCAGTCATTGAAAACAGGGCAGATCCTGAACTCCAGAACTGACTATAGTTGGGCAGATGACATAGGTGGGAACATTCACTAGCTGGTTTATGGTGTTTGGTTTTTTTACATAGAAAAACAAGGATCAAAATTGTTATGAAAGCCCAAAAAGTGGGACAGCATAGTCTTTTCTCTTCCTTCCTTCTGCCTACAGGGCAAGGAAAGAAAAATGAATAAAAAGGTTACATGTATGAAATGCATGCAGCTTCTCCTGCATGTTTTATGAAGTACTTCTCTGCCACACAGACTTTTCATTTAGGTTTTTTTAATCGTTTTTCTCCATTAAAACTAAAAGCAATGTAGAGTGAAAGCATCTCCTTCTGTTTTATGTAAACAGTGAATATATCAGAGAGTACACAGGAATTATCAAACTTCCCTATCCTGTCTCTGATAGCAGTCACTATCACTGTCAGAAGAAAGCAGGTGACAGTAATGAGATACCCCTATCAACACGGAAAGCTGTTCCCACTATCTCAAATTGATTCATGCCTAGAAGATATCTATCCTCAAAATAACTGTAAAAAATATGAATAATCTTGCTACCTCTACAAAGCAGCAGCCTGTTCTTTAGTCCTTTGGCTTTTATGTTACATAAAAATTCTTGACCTTCTGGTGTATTTCCAAAAAACCATCTCATTTCTCCATCACAGCACAAGATCCCATCTCTTGCTCAATTCTATTGCCTAATGATAGAAAAACCATTCTTTTCCCAGCCGAGATACACGCACTTCTAGTGCAGGATTGCCAATGGCAGCAGAGACAGATTGTACAAAGTTTCTACTCTACAACCGCCCTCAAGATATATCATTGAGGTTCAAACAACATGTGTTTGGTTATCATTAAAATTCAGAATTACTACGCAACATTCTACAGAAATGTACTAGCAATATCAAAGTAGTTTCCTTTATATTGTCTACTTTATCAGTGACTATCTACAGGCCTTTAGTGAACCTAGTGCTGCTTCTCAGCATCAGACAACATAATTAGGAAAAGTCATTCTGACCTTCCTAAAACGCCTCCAAATTTTAAGGCATGCTGTGAAACCAATCAAAAGAACGATTTCATTTTTTTCCACAGCCCTGGTACTCTGTTTACCTGTAAGAAGTCATGTCTTCTTCAATGTAATCTCAAATGTGAATTGAAAAAGAAAATTGAAAAAGGAGCTTTTTCAATGAGTGTTGAATATTCCCACTGGGCAAGCTGCAAAGAAAATTCATCATAAAATAAGTTTAAACAAGCTTATAATAATATTATCCTTTATAAAAAGTCATTTAACTTTCTCCATCAAAAGCTTCAAAAATATCTGAGGTGACATAAATCCAACTTATTGTGAAGAAGTCACAATTTTCAAAGAAGATAATGAAAAGTTACAATGAAAAGATGTTCTTGTATTGAGTGGGAAATAAGTGACCTAGTAGAAGGATTTAAATGAAACTTTGGAGTTAGTTTTCATTTTGCAGTTCACTTTAATATCAGCTTATGTTCCTCTTATTGCTGAGTATTATTACATCAGATAATTATAACATTAGTATAGGATTTCAAAGCTAACTTTTCCCTTTATCTTTGGCATCCAGTCCTTCTATGATATTAAAAAAAAAACTGGACAGACCTGCTGGATTAAATCATCCAGCATATCTCAATACAGGCTGCTCTTACAGACAGGATTTGGTGTAGTTTGTTCTATAAAAATCCACCATGTTGGGATTTCCACAATTTCTGCCAAATGTCCCTTTCTTCACAGATTTCACTCTTAAGAAGCTTTCACATATTCAAATCTTAATTTTATTTTACAGATTTCATCCTGTTGTATTGGCTTCTAGCTCAGTGGGTTATACTAAATAATTCTTCTTATTCTTTGTATCCATACATGCAAAACCATAAGCAACTACAAGTTGATTTTTGCTTTTTTTCTTGTTTTTTTTCACCACTTTTCTGAACTAATAATCAATATCAGGACAGAGATGAAGGCCATGTCACAGCTGAGTGTGAAAGAAGAAGGACAGCAAAGAGAGGCCACCAAGTGCCCCTAAAGTAAAGGGAAATAGCTCACAGTTAGTATGAGATACACTGGGAGCCAGCACAGAGATGCAAACTTCCAAAATAACTTACACTGCCAACTATTCTGTTTAATAAATAATTAGTGACTGAGTAATCTAGTTTAATTTTCCAAACTAAAAACAACGTGAAGACTTATTACACAACAGAAAGAGGGGAAGTATAATGTTTACATTCTTTTCACATAGCAATATCATTTCATGTACAGTGTGCATGCAGAATTAGATTAATAAAAACAGCAGACCATATAAAAAGAATTTGAACAAAACTGTTCAGTCTTTCAGGATGTTGCATATCTGCATTATTTTCTCCATAAGTATTTTGATTAATTCAGGATCCCCACAAAGGAGAGTCTTACTATGAATCACCTCGAGTTTGCCTGGCTTTCGCAAGGCCACAGGAATGTTCCCACTCTGAAATGTACATTTAATTGGAAGGAATTAATCAACTGTTTAGAGCAGATGAAAAACACAATAGACTCCATCTGCCTGAGAGCTCAGTACTTTTTAGGATACTTGGCTCAATAGTAAATTGTCTTGTAATTTTTCGATGATTTCTCTACCTTACTTGAAATATCTTCAGCATAAAGACAACCAGATTCTCATCTCTCTTTTCTGTTCCTTTTTCCCTTCTCTTCTCACTCCATGTTCAACAATGTGAACTTTGTAGCATATATAGATGTTGCTAACTATTGTCTAAGAAATATGTATCCAGGAATCCTAAAATGGCTACAATTTTTCCCATTAAATTATTCAAGCTGCAAGCTTTCCACAAAGGAAGGTTTTTACCTCTACACAGAAGTGTAGTGGTACCTGGCAAACCCCATTATTTCCAGAACATGAATGGGTTAAATTTTAACATGTTATGATGGAGGCCAGTACTGCAGAGCAATCTAGTCATCCCACAATGAAAAGGAACACCACATTGCAACACAAAGGTCTCTGAACAGCCTGTACTATTGTCAGTTGATATCACGTCAATGGTAATTAAATAGAGTTGACACAACTTTTGTAAGAAGGTATGGAGAAAGATGTCTCAACTTGGGAAAACTTGAATAGTTTTCTTGAGTAACATTCGGTTTTAGGAAGTATCTGATTTATATAACGCTTACCAGTTCTACCTGGGAAAGAGACAAACATTACCTGTGTACTCAGATCTGAAAGGAAAGGAAAATTAATCTGCTTGAATACCATAGAAGTAGCATGCAATAAATGGATAGCGTGAGAAAGAAAAACAAAGTATTTGTACAAAGTAATTCAGCTTCCAAGGTAGAAAGATTCCTGGTGCCTGTGGTGAATAGAATTCACTAAGATTACACACATTATTACAACAATACAACTCTCTTTTCAGAAGAGATGCTAGATGGGACATAACTAGTCAGGTGCCTTATTGATTTAACAAAATCTGCAACACAAACGCATAAAAAAAGATAGTAATCACTGATCACAAAAATAATGTTTTACATTTATTTAAAAAAAAAAATATTTATATGCTCTTAATTCCATGTCTCCTTTAGATAATTCCATTGTGCTATCTTACATGGTAGCTACCCATACAGTGTTTTCCACATGAGCAGATGATTCACTTGAAGCCAAGGATTATCCACTTTTGAGTAGGTAAGTAGGACAGATCAATAAACTCTTTGCATGCAGCACAGTACTCCCGAGTTCATTAGGGGAGAGTGGATAAGAAAGTTTGGAGCAAGACAACTTACTGTCACGGTTTAACCCCAGTAGGCAGCCAAGCCCCGCCAGCCGCTCGCTCACTCTCCACCCCAGCAGGATGGGGAAGAGAATCGGAAGGGTAAAAGTGCGAAAACTCCTGGGTTGAGATAAAGAAAGTTTAGTAGGTAAAACACAAGGTACACGCACAAGCAAAGCAAAATAAGGAATTCATTCACTACTTCCCATCGGCAGGCAGCTGTTTAGCCATTTCCAGGAAAGCAGGGCTCCATCACGCGTAACAGTTACTTGGGAAGACAAACACCGTAACTCCAAATGTCCCCCCCTTCCTCATTCTTCCCCCAGCTTTTATTGCTGAGCGCAAACATCGTATGGTGTGGGATATCCCTTTGGTCAGTTGGGGTCAGCTGTCCCAGCTGTGTCCCCTCCCAACTTCTTGTGCACCCCAGCCTACTCACTGGCGGCGCAGTGAGAGAAATAGAAAAGGCCTTAACACTGTATAAGCACTGCTCAGCAATAATTAAAACACCCCTGTATTATCAACACTGCTGTGGTCACAAATAAAAAACATAGCACTGTACAAGCTACTATGAAGACAATTAACTCTATCCCAGCCAAAACCAGTACACTCACACAAAAAAAAAAGTAATCAGAAAAAACAAAATACTTCAAATACTTTAACAAGATATAGGTCAAATATGCAATCAGAGTCAGCTCAGCCCAATTTATAAACCAGGTTGTTATAAGCCATGAAAAGAGAAAAAATTCAAAAAGGAGAGGTGGAGGCAGTCCCTCTGAAGTCACTATCTATTCAACATTTTCCACTTAAGGAAAGTAAAACATTATCAAGTGCTAAAGGCAGGTGTGTACTTTACCGTCTTTTTTGGAAATGAATTTTTCCCGTGATAGCAGACATATACAGACACAAACCAAACAGCTCTCTCAAGGTTTTAAGCCAAGCATTTTTTGGAGAGGAGGAATTTAGTGAACATTTAACAGCGCACATGTTGAATTTGAGGTATCTGAGCATTGAAAGAGATGACAAATTGCAAAAGTACTTCTGAGTTCACAGATACAAAGGTGTTTTCCCCATGGTACAGGAGAATTCTGTTCAAAAAGACAAATAGGAGAGCTGAGAAAAATGTTGGATGATTGTTTGTGTGAATGGTGACCGCAAGGCAGGTACTAGGTCAGTGACAAACCAATAATGCAGAAGATGAATTTTAATGAAAATTGCAGCACTTTCTCTTGATAAAAAAGAATGAAAAACACAGCTTAAGAGCATGTATTGAAGACATTAATTTCACCGTGACCCAGATGAGAGGAGTGTATGGCTGTTAAGAAAAGTGCCTGACATAGCTTTTTTTCTGGAAATGTTTGTGAAGTAGGTCTTGGCCCACTTAAATACCTGATACTGGAAAAAAATGAATAAATAATTTAAAAAAAAAAAAATCAAGGACACAAACAAACATGGCCAGTAAAAGTATCCTTGGGGCTTTCTTTCCTGTCTCTGCTAAAAGAAATGCAAGTTATTAGTTTACCCGATGAAACTATTTTGGCTGGACAAAGGAAGAGCAGTGGCCACCATGGTCTGAGGCACTGCACAGACAACAAAAGCAGCAGTTGTATGTGTATTAAATATACAGGAAAAGATGACAATTTGTGACACACCTGGCTAGCTTCCACTTTGAACAATGTGTAGGGAGGATCAAAATCCCTGAGGGCAGAAAGCTCTGTATCACATTAGATACCAATTGGAGTGTATCATGATACTCTCGAGTCTGGCTCTGACTTCTCTCTTTCCTTTGACCAGATAAAACCAACCCAAACATCTGCAGCGACTAGAAAGCATAAAAGCCCTCTTACAAGTGGACACGCCAGCAAGGATGTCCAAGACGTTGTCTGACAGCTGAGCAAAGTAAGCGTCACACTCTTGTTCATCTGAAGCAAGCGAGTTCTCCATGAGCTGGAAGCACATGGGACATGGGATAACAGCCAGGTACAGTTCAGCATTGAATTGTGAAGATGGCTTCTAGGCAGTAGGGGTTCAGAGTGACTGTCACAGCAGGCAGAGCAGCACGAGGTCACAGTTAAAATGATTTAGCAGATATGCAAAAAATACTGTAAGTTGGAGGAGCAAACACATCTACTCTGTGGAGCGCAAATTCATTCTCCTGTCCAGTGAATCTACTTCAGAGTGGCTTTCCCATTATCTGAGTCATTTGCCGCTTTAAATACTATGAAGTAAACGTATTTGTTGTTGACAAAATTCACTTAACATACAGTAATTCAAGGAAATGCCCAGCAAATTTCAAGGGTAAAACAACAGCACTAAGGACTAGGAAAAGAGTCCATAGCAAAACCAGTAAAGTTTGTTGCACTAGAGAGTGACGATACCCACAGCAGCGACAACTCAATGTGCATCTACTAAGTCATTGCTTACAAAGCTGCTGTTGGTATGATATTCTCTCAGTTCCTCGTGTTGCTTCCCCAATACCTAGAGCAAGTGCTGGTATGCTGCAAACAAAACTGAAAATGTCTATTAATGTTTATTAGCAGCTTCTCTTTATTTCAAAGGATGAATCATCTCTTGGCTCCCCGAAACTCTGAGTTAATCTTAGCCACTCCTGCACTGATTCATACTCACTATTATTATTATTATTATGGGGACTCCAGTGAGATACTCCAGTCCATGTTACTAGTGCCATAACACATATCTGATTCATCCCAAACAGCATATTGCCAGTGAGCACAGCAAGATCCCAGGATGTACGGGACAATGGAAACATAAAATCAGAAATCTCAAATATTTTTGTTAAAGGATTAACAACTGGACAAGGCATTTGATAGCTCTCAACAATACATTGCTGCTCACGCGATTTAGATCAAATTAGAAGGTACAAGAGCCCTACAAAGTCCTAAGGAAATAGAGAAGAAAATCATTCACTTGCAGGCAGGGCATCATCAACTGGGAGCTTCCTTATTCACGCTCAAGAAAAAAAGGGGAAACGCATTCTGACCCCTAGGGACCATTTTCATCATTCAGTTTTCTCCAGAACCTTGAAGAACCTATTGTAAATGCGTGCATACCTGGTAATCTCTCCACTAAAGGATGTTGCTGTGAGCCTACCACTATCACATATGACAGATGCTTATAAGATCCAGAGCAAGTCAGGATTGTCAGGGCTCCACGCATGAGTCTTTACAACTCCATAACTACCTTATTAGAAACATGTAAAATAAAAGGTGCTATTCCTTAAACCTACTAGTTAAATACCCATTTGCTAAGGATTTCAGAGATAGGAGAAGTAACAATGCAGTAGCATGATCCCTTAATGGACTACTTAGCTTCAGGTTACAAATATCCTGCTGTGAATCCCATCAGTACCAAGTTTGTATCCAGGTCACAGGTAATACAGCTACAACTCCTACCCACCTCCATAACAAACCGATTATGTGGTCTACTGCCTCTACTCTAAAGCAGCCTCCCACTCCTGCCGAGGTTTTCGGTTTAGTTTGGGGTTTTTTGTTTGTTTGTTTGTTTTTTCTTCAAGTGACATTTCCCTTTCCTGTTCCTCCCATAGCTTTTGCCACTAGGAAACTGGATAGGAGAATAATCCACAGGTCCATCAATACACAAGCTGGGGAGGTCATCTGAACTAAAACATACTCCTGAGCCTGCTTAGACTGGAATGCACAGACCCCTTGGAAGTGTTATTCTAATTGAAATGATTTGAATGTAAAAAATAACAAAATAAAACAGAACAACCTCATTCTATTTTTACTGGACATGGTGTTGGGAAGGATAAGACAGAGAGAAGAAATAACTTCTTACTCTTAATTACAAAAAGATACTTTTCCCTACTTCTCATACTTCCCTTTAGTAAATGAAATGTCAAAAATTTGCTACTGAATTTAACACAAAGTGTGATTACCAGACAGGACAGTTCACCTGCATTATTGCACTCAGTATTCACAAACATAGTTACCACAGAGGACAAATTACTAGTAATCAGCCCTCTTCCCTGTCACAGTCAAAATCAGACTTAATTTTATTTTATTCTAAGAAATAACCTTCACTGAGTCTGATATCCTGTTCTGTGCAAAGACCATATGCATACCCCCTCATGCTCTGGATCACTCAATAATCATTTATATTCAATGTTCTTTATAGCCTGCCAAAGGCTAATCCAGACAGGAGGAGAACTGTTTATGCAGACCTTTTGCATAGAAAATTTCACCTTAGAAAGCATGTCAAAAAGAAACTACAATATAAGAAGGTTTAAGTTACTTTGCGAGTTAGTAATCTACACAATAATTAACCAAGGTAAAATCCTGTTCAAAGCAGAGAATATTTTCATACTCTAAAGAAGTGCTACTCATGAAGTCTCAGGGATTTGGCTTTTTTTCTTATTTTTAAACCCTTTTTGGTTCCTATAACTTTATCCATAAATGCGTCTGCCTTTCTGACATGCCTCTTATCGTTACCTTCCTCCACCCCATATACCATAGCTGCTTTTTTCAGAAAAGGCTTTCTAAGCCTTCCTTCTCTTCATTTTTCTCCAGTGCCTACTTGTATTAACTATTCTGAGGCCTCTTCCTTCTATTTACCAGTTTTTAAGTTGTTTCCTTTGGCCCTTTTAAGTTCACGTCTTCTGGGTTTTTTAATCCAAAATTCTTTTTACAAGGTCTTGGGACTGGGAAGATTATTACTTCTCTCCTTACAGCACACAGCTTCCCCCTTCAAATTTTTGTCTCCTATTTTCTGATGAAGCTTTTTCCATCTGAACATGAGAACATTTGCAATGCAACATATGAACATGAAATGAGAACATATACAATGCTGTAGAATAAAAATGAAAAGGGCCAAGTGAAACAAAACAGCAAATGTAATGTAAACTCAGCCAAGTCTTGCAATAACGTAGCACATAAATGTGAATACAGATCATAAGAAAAATTAAATAAGAAAACTCATAACTGATGTAAAAAAGGTGCGAGAATCCAGACCACACAGAAGTTGAATAAGGCAAATCAGGACTTACTCAATCCATCTACCTTATCCATCTTCAAATTCAAAATTAAAGAAACAAATTATTTCTTGTGTTTTGTTTATCTTTTCCATGTAACTGCACAAAGCCAAGATAAATCTGTTCAGTAAAACTGAGTAAGAATTGTGGTGACCTTGACAATGGATCTGTAACAATTGTGTTACATGGATAACTATGGTTTTACTAACAAGACATTCATTTATGTACAGCAGTTCTGTTGTAAGTGATAACTCATCGCTATCACTGTCAGATGAGATAAGAAAGGACAGCTTTAAGTTTGATTAAAATTCAATGGCCTGTTTTAGCGCACAGTTATGCGGGATTTGCACTTGAATGCTCCATGAAGTACTGACACCAATTTGATGAAGCAGTGTGTTTTGAAATAGAACAAACTGAGCATGGAGCAGGCTGGCACCGAGCTTGCCAAGTAATTGACACACTTTGTGACTCAGCTTCGAGACTGGGCTGTCATTGACCGATAAACCAAATGAGACAAATTGCTTTCAAGAAAAAAAAAAAAAAAAATCTATTCTGAAAGCAGTCAGGTAAGTAATTTCCCACACAAAGTTCATATCTGTTCTTTCATCTTCAAAATGCTGAGGAATAATTGAAAATCTTCCAGGATTAAACCCTATTTCTCTCACCCTGACTTTTATATACAATACCGAAGCTCAATCCTTTCTGGGCCACTTTTCTATGTAAACAGTTTGCTCTGAAGAATAAAATAATCCTATCTCCAACCTTCTTCTGATTTTGGAACATAAAAATCCACCCCTTTTAAAGCTTTCACTGGGCAATGCAAGTTACCTCACTTTCCACCATATTCCTCCAGTCCTAATTCCAATCTAATTCCTCCTGTATTTAATTTAAATACTTGAATTATTTTCACTGGCTCACTAATAATGGAATGCAAGGTATATGATATCTGTCATGCCTGGTGTGTCATGTTTGGCTTGGCTAACAATTTTCAGCCAAGTAAACTCAATGCGGGTTTGTTATCTCTATGTATCTTTGATTGTAAATTCCTCAGGGCAGTGACTGAGACCTCAACAAGGTACTGAAATCTACTAAACAAACATCAGTAGTTAATCTGTACAGTAAGTTTCCGTGACTTCACTGATTGCCAAATGCTTTTCACCACAATAATTGCCAGTCAACTAGGGAAGTTCCTGAACATTGTATCAGCTTCAGAAGCGGATATAAATTTAAGCAGCATATTGAAACTGTTCAATAACCTAGGTAACATAACACAAATCCTACTGGGCACCAAAATAGTAAACATATTTGCACCAAATCACTGGTTGTTGGGATGAACCAAACGTATTCTTTGTTGACTATCTTCCATACACTGGCAAGATGTTCTTTCAATCGTATCTCCATACACTTACGGAGACATGTAACACACAAAACAGCTGTATTACTAATCAGTAACATACCTGTGTAAAGCACTAAAAGCCTCAACACTTCCCTGAAACCCATACAGATTTGGCTGTGCCAACCAGATAAGAAATAGGTCGAAAGGACAAAGATAAACTTGTTAGGCCTCCAAGACTGTAGCATAGTTTTTGTGCACTGCTACAACACAGCAAGGTATTCGATACAGATAAACACCATTACATTTTACATGGTGATGATAGATGCGTTCCTTCTTACTGAAACTCCCCTCAATTTTTTCCCACTTTCCCATGGCTGCAGTCAAATCAAGTTGTAGGAAGCCTAAATTCTCACATTCTGGCTTTTCATTACCGCTACACCCAATTTGGAGCAAAACAGCTTACAAACAAATTAATGGGATTTTAAAGCACATTGAGTTTCTGTTACACTGTCAGATTGCGTTCTATAGCAATCATCTGGTTCCCATCCATTCCTCAAAAAACCCCCAAGAAACTTTCTATATTCAATATGCTCTTAATGCCCTATTTGGGCAAGGCACACTGACCATGGTTTGAATTTTATTCTTCTCCAGCTGTATGTTTGCCTTTTCAGGTTCTTGGGAACACGGGTGGGGGGAGCATGTTTTAATCAAAGTCAAGAAAAGCCGCAGAAGGCAAAGGCAGGGACTGGGAGAATGAAGAGCTGCCCACTGTAGGAGAAGATGAGGTTTGAGACCATCTAAGGGACCTGAAGGTGCACAAGTCCATGGGACCTGGTAAGACCCACCCGCGGGTCCTGAAGGAACTGGCGGATGAAGTTGCTAAGCCACTATCCATCAGATTTGAGAAGTCGTGGCAGTCCAGTGAAGTTCCCACTGACTGGAAAAGGGGAAACATAACCCCTATTTTTAAAAAGGGAAAAAAGGATGACCCGGGGG
>NW_009200220.1:0-25508 GCF_000690835.1 Fulmarus glacialis
CCCCAGGGAAGGGGCTCGCCCCACCAACCTGACAGCCCCTATCTAGAGTAACCGCAAGGCCTCCCAAGACAAAGCACTTCAGTCATGAGCAGTTTTGCTGTTCAGGTCACAGGGGGCTTCAGGTGGCATGGTCTGCTTGATAACTAGGGCAGGACTCGGCTCATGCAAGTCTGGTGCCATACAGGCACCCCCTGCCGTAGGGCTGTGATGGCAGAGGGGCCCCTGTGTGACCCATTCCTCCAGTGGGGCGAGGAAGCACGGCTGCTGAAGATGGTGGGGTAGGCAGGAGATCAGAAAACATGAGGGGAAGGGGCCTCCAGAGGTGGCCGTCCCACCCCTGCTGCAGCTGGGCCAGCTTGAGAGTCAGGCCAGGCCCTTGGCCACCCCAGCGTCTGTTGTGCATGGCTTGTGGATTCCAGATTTAGGTTACGGCTCAGAGGCTGGAAAGCTGACCATCCTCTCCTAGTATTTTAGGATAATATCCTGTAGTCTGAGCCAAAAAAATCCCATGGAATTAATGAATAATTGTCGTAAGGGATGGGCTTCTCTTTATAATAAATCAGTCAATCAGCAAAGAAACAAACAACAAGAAGTCTGAATATGACAGCAACAGCTGTGTTGTAAATATAAAAAAACCTCCAACAGCAAGAAAATACTGAATTTAGGCAAAGTAAGAATTCCTATCTTAGAATTATTAAGAATAAGTCTATTACTGGAATCCAAATGCAACCCAAGAAAAACCAATAAAGCTGTCTGTACTAAGAAAAGTGCTACAGCTTTGTGCCCAAGTATTTTGCATATAATTATTGGTTGTACAACACCCTGATACAGCACTAAGAGAATATTCCTTTCAGAAATATAAGTAAAGCATTGAAGTGAATGAAAATATTTTTGGTGCCACTGGTAGTTCACGAGCAGTGTAGATTGATGTAAGCATCCAAAGGTTGTAATCTCTGCTATTAGTAGCTGTGTATTTAGTTTTGTGTTCAATTATTTGTACAGTCAATCATTGGTAAGCTCCTTTTTGACTGAACACACCAATTGAAACTTGAGGTTTAAAATTTCCACGAGGAAGTAAATCAGTAAAGTGGAAAGAAAAGAAGCACGTTGAAGAAGCAAACTTGAAATAAGAAATTAGCGTGCAAAAGTGCTTTGAGAGTGTCGCTAAATAAAAATAAAATAAAATTTGATCCAGTAGGGTCAAGATGAAAGGACTAGATTTTAATCTTATTAACAGCGCAGTATGTGACAGAGCTATTAATTTTGCTAAAGCTACTCTTGTGTTGCTGAGCCGAGAATCTAGTCCTAAATTAAAACAGCAGCAGTAGTCAGTAGCTATTCAATATTAATATTCCAACCCAGTCTGTTTCTCTGGCTAATTTCAACTAAGTAGAAACACTAAAATAACAGTAGAGAAAATAAACATGCAAAATTCAATTTGCAAAAAATGCAACACATCCCATACTCTCATGCAGCCACAATGGGGGTGAAAAGCAATGCTGAGGTGCAAGGCTCTTTCCCCAGCATCACGAATGTCCAGCAAACTGGGTGCTGCTGGTTCTTCTCTGCTGTCGGCACCCGAACGAGCCATGTCAGAGGCAACTCGGCATGCCACTTGAGCTGCAGCGTAGTTGTGTCTGCATCTGCCCTAACCTCATCACATTTTCAGCTGTGAAGGACCTCCCCAGCTGCATAAGCTCAACTATTTGTGGGGCCACCCTGAGAATCAGAATTTGAAAGTACTGTAGTGTACTGTACCGTACTGATGCAACCCCCAACCTCCCCCTGTTTTGAAGCTGGACCCCTCACCCACCGCAGCACAGTCCTGCAGGGGCTGAGCTGGACAAACAAAGCCATGTGCTGGAAACAGGTCCATCGAAAGCCCCAGGAATGGCCAGAGGGTGAACAAGGTCCAGGGGCCCTGTCTGGGACAGCAGGAGACAAGGTGCAGAGGTTGTGGTGGGGGTCCCCAGGGAGGCTGGCCAGGGAAATTAAGACCTATTTGTGCCCTCAGGGCCCTAACAATAAACTGTTCCATATAACTAGCTTATTTTATATCCAGTCACATATCTTTAACATCTTTGACGTTCTCATCCATCGTAACATGATGAAACTATTGGAGCCACTGCAAAAATACTGTATCTTTCTGGACCGGCATTATTTGAATTAGTTAAAACATCACTTTTTTACAAGGAAAGATTGAGCAATGAAAATAGGTTCAGTCATTGAAAAATATGCTATCACCCTCTACCACTGAGCTAAATGTTAATCATGACCCACTGTAGATGTATGGACAGCAGGGATGGAATTAGTGTATCCAGTAAGAATAATAAAAGCAGTATCTAATTGACTAATCAAGTACCGCATCCTGCACGCGAGGACTGCCATTTACTCTGTATCTCAGTTCAGTGTAGATCGTGGATGTCTAGCTCAAAAGTCCAGACTTTTAATTATAGGCATTTCTACAACTAAGTATATTTAAACGTAGTAATCGATAATGTATTCACTTTATGAATGAATTAACATTAACTGGGAAACTGCCCTTATGTTCAATCCAGTTTGATTAATTGGTGGGTCAATTATAGATAGACAAATAGAGTCACAGCTCCTAAAACCATCTACTCTGACTTCTTATATTGCACAAGCTATTGGATTCCTTGAACTAATTCCCACTCAAAGTAGAGCAAAACTTTCAGGAAACGGCCAGTCTTGATTTTAAATGTCCTTAATAAATGGTTTTACCAAAAAAACTACTAAACACACATGCTTTGTTTCTACCCTTAATATGCCCAGTTGTCTTTTCAGCTATTGGATCTTGTTATAACATTATAAACTATTTTGAAAAGTTCTTAGCTTTTTTCTCTCTACATTAGTACTTGTAGACATTGGTAAAATGAAATTATTCAGCATTTGCTTCTGAAATCTGAAAACATAGCATTATATACTCCAGTACTGAAATCCTGGTCACACTGAAGTCAATGACAAATTCCTGTGTTCTTCAATGAAGTCAGGATTTTACTTCTGTTTCAAATAACATTGTGTCCGAATAAAAGAGGTCTCAGAACTCATCAGATCACTTCTAAACGATACCTTATGCTGGGTCATAGGCTTCTCTAAGATCGTGTAGGTTCACTGATGAGAAGCTTGTGAGGTTTCTTTTTGGGGGAACCAGCTGGGATGATGGCAAACGTTATCACACTCCTGTTCCACATTATCACCCTTGTTGAACAGCTGACAATTTGATTATGCCTCAGGTAATGAGGAAAAATTTGAATTTCGGTAGCTCTCTTTTTTAATAAACAGTCATTTAGTTTTAAAAACAAAAATAATAATTTACTAAATAGGCTTTATTCCACCCTGAAAAACGTTGCTTTCCAAGAGATAATGCATGAATTTATTCACAAGAGTGAAATTCAGCACCGGCCTGCAGCCCCATTCAAACCCTCCAGGAGAAATTCAACCAGCTGCCTGCATAGCTTTTAGCTTACTTTGGATGTTTTCAAGAAATAAAACTGGTTTGATAAGTTATTAATGAAAACAGTTTTGTAACTACTTTGTTAGTATATTAATCCTGTCCCCCTTTTTCTATATTTATACAAAACCTGTAAATAAAACATACTCTTTTGGATCTCCCTATTTTATCTGTGTTTTCATACCATGTTCATCAGATAATCTGAACATGGGTTTTTATGAATCATGCTTAAATAAATATTGTTTATTGAAAAACACAGGCTTGTTAATCTATTTATGAAGATTCTCAAGGCTTTAGCCATACGAATATGCATGCAACTGCTGAATAAATAGCCAACACCAGGGAGTTTCAGGCAACCAGAAAAAGACTGGAGTGCTCTCACTCCCCACTGCTCACAAGACGAGCGGAGGAGTCTGTACCCCACAGGATGTGTTGAGGACCTGGCAGGATTGGGTGATAAAATGATACTTTGCTAAATTATACCTTACATCTGCAGAGACTTGTACTTCTCATCTCCTCTGTCTTTTTTTAACTTCCGCTCCGTCTGTTTTAAATATGAAAGATGATGGCTCATGAAAGGATGTGAAGTAGGGTATAGATTTAAGAAAGTCACAGAACAAAGTGTCATGCCTGCTCTTTGAATTTCTTAAAATTAAGGAGTCTTTAGAAGCAGAGCTGTTCACCTTCACTCACAACCTTGGAGCTGCTCTATGGAAAACGGTGCGTGTTTGACAGGAAAAGATCCATCCCTGTTAGTCACTTCTAGTTAGACTTAGTCACTTAATCTTCCAGAAACGGTACCGCCGAACCGCAGACTGTATTCTCCAGGAACGGCTGCACGCCCTGTGCCCAAAGCTGTCTTTTTGTGTTATGTGTCACCGCAGACTTTAGCCAGAAAGGTTCTGAACTTGGAAAGGGAGCGGGGAGTCGCTCGCTAAGAAACAGGGCCCCGAGCAAACTGGAGGGTGAGCTAGGAATAAACAATAAAATCAGCTATAGGGTAGGTACAAAGAACGATCGTAGGCCAGCAGCCTATGGGGAGAGAAAGGACAAAGGAAATTGTGTATAAGCTTTTCTATATTTAATGCAATTATTTCCAGAGAGATCTGGTTTACTAACCTTGTCTTTTTTTTCTTTTTTTTTTTTTTTTCCCCCCCAAAACTATTGGTATCATCAGCTGCTTTCAGCTGGCCAGTGCAGGTACTGACAACAGGATAGCTGGGGCCACTGGCAGCACGTCCCACACTGCCATCCAAGTAACAAAAAACTCAGTGTAAGCTGGTTTAATAGGCTTTGTGGGCAGATTTCACAGCTCACCCTAAACTCTGTCCTGCTGTAGCTAGGCAGCTGCTTCTGGTATCTTAGCAATTTATGGGTAGTTTGGGTTCAGAGATTTGCACCTTTTCAGCAGGTGAGTGCAAGTCTATATTATTCACCAGAGATTAAGTGCGAAGGTAAAAACTCAGCAGGAGCTGGGAAATGCCGCCTTTCAAAGGGCAAAAGTGCAGTTAATCACTTTTAGGAAATAACCTGCAAGGTGGGAGTTCAGGGGTGACAGTTCAGAATTCAGTAGGGGCTGCAAGCACGGCGTGTCACCGGTGCGTCTCTCGGGCTGGTGTGCTCCCAGCTCCCAGCCCTGGAGGGGCCTGGGCTTGACATTCAAAATCTGTCCTCATGTTATCTTCCACATCTGTGCTATGGATTGTTGACATGTTGACAGTATTGACATTGCCCAGTACTGATACACAGACAAAAATGCTCTAGAGATGCCCTAGCTCTGCTGATAGTCAGGCTGTTTCCAACCAAAGAGGACTGATGGAAACAGAGAAGCCAGGCAACCCCATAGAGATGTCTGTCTCTTATCTTTAGAGACATTTGTGATAGTGAAAGACCCAGAGATCTAGAAAGAGGTGCCTCATTTATTTCATGAAAGGAACAAACTCTTCACCGCCCTCACCCCTCAGATGTCTGCTACAACTTTATAAATATTAACATCCCGGCTGCAAGTCTTTACAGGGGAGACTAGAAGTAAAGACTCAAGTTTCTGCCTAATACATGGAAGTGATTTGCCTGGGTTAAATATATTTTAATCCACTCATTTGAAGTCTACAAGCATTTTTAGTATGTCTTTACAGAAAGCCTGTACACAAATTTCCAAAGACAAAAAGTGACAGCAGCACAAATGTGGTTTCAGGAACATATCATGATGACAGAACTGGATGACTGGGGAACAGGCAAGGGCAGCTGTTAGGTGTGAATGTGACACTCAACACTTAGATGCTTGCAGTTCACAATTTGCTTTTATCAGAATCAGCAACCTCACAACTGCCATTCTGTGTTAACTCCAGCCTGCCCCTGGCAGACCTGCATTAACCTTTGCTTATGGAGCCACGGCAGGACTCAAGCAAATAAAAAAATATAATATGTCAGATTCTCCACTGGTGTAAAAGAGCATCTCTCCACTGACTTTGAAGGAACAGCACCTGCTCGCTCAAGCTGAGGATCTTACCCGGTGCTATATAGCATCATTAAGTTGTCACATTCTTCCTCTGCCTCTCCTTTTGTCGTCTAGCTGCATCTTTTCTGTGTTGAAGACTAGAGAAGGGCCTTTGATCCTCTGATAACTCCTTGAGGCTCCCTAAGATAATTGGCCAGGACATTTCCTGAGTTATCCAGGGTCATTTTATCTGCCCTTTTACTTGGAGAGGGATTACAGGCAAGAGAAAAGTCTTGGAGCCTTCACAGATGCAGACAACCTACATGAGTGCTGCCGTGTGTAGTAGGTCAGGCACCCCTCCCGACATGAGGGACACCCCATTGCCACCAGGCCGTGCTTAACCTATCCTGCTACTGATGTGGAAACAGAAACGCTTCAGGGTGACCTGGGCCCTAAGACTGCGTACCTCTTTTGTCCCAGCTCACTGGGGGTGCTGGAAAAGGAAGGTGGGTGAGCTGCTTTTCTGCTGATGGAGGTATTTACACACTGTAATCAAGCAATCTCTCCATATTCTCTAAAGTTCTCATGGTAAGGTGTTTTCTTCAGTTCTAGCAATGACTTTTGCAGCTATTTTCCAAACCTCTGATTTTTTTCAGCTTCATTAAACATACGATCAATGAAACTGTGTGGCATCTCAGTAGCCACACCAATGCTGTATAAAGATGTAACATCACATCTATATACATATTGGTTGCTTTTCTATTTATATGTGCAAAGATTGCATTAACAGTACAATCAACAGTAATTTATATTTCACTCAGCAACAAAAATGCTCAAGTGCCAGGCCTAAGACAGACTCCTTTCCAGCCTTGCTAAAAATATATTCAGTGATGACTTTCCAGTGATAAACTCATTTTTGAGATTCGTTGCTTAATAAAACCACTGTTCTGCTAGTGGGTATTTCACTGAGAATGCACGATACTCTTTTTAATCAGAATGTTTTGCAAAATTAAATAAAATACCTTACAAATGTCTCAGTATATCGCACTAAAGCAGTTACCTTTTCAGCCAAATTTGTAATCTAATCAGGTTTTTCTGACAAGACCTATTTTCCATAAAACCATGCTGACTGGCATTAATTACTTCCTGTCCTTTCATTCTTTATCAGTTGAAACCCATATTCTATTATTTTGCTCCTCCCCTCACCTCCTCTCCAGTTTGATGTTAGGTTAGCTGGCTTATATTTACCAAGGTCATCATGTTCGTCCTTGCTGAATACTGGCAAAACATCAGTCTTCTTTCAGTCTTCTGGAATTTCTATATTATTTCAAGACCCATTAAAAATTAATGTGTGGAAGGAAGAATCTTCTCCACCAACTATTTGAGACTCCTCAGGTGCAAGTCATCTGGGCCTGATGAATTACAGGTTTTTATCACAAGTAGATGTTTAACATCCTATTTGGTTACTAATGGACTGAAAAAGGCTTTGGCTGCCCGATATGATACTGCTGTCATCCTACTTTTTCCAAATTGAGGAGAGACATGTTTATTGAATATGGCTTTCTTCATTATTAATGATTTTACCGCCTTCATCTGGTAACTGGCCAATTCCGTTGCTGGGATTTCTTCTGTGTATAATGTACTTCAAATACTCTTTTATTTTTTTGTCCTTTTTTTTTTTTTGCCTTGCTGGATATGCAGATATCTTAAGCTTCAATTTTCTGTATGTCGTAATTCCCCTTTTTCTTCCTTTTGCTACAGGCCACTATTCCTCCTAATCTCTGCCTCCTACAAAATGAAGTAATAGCTGGAAGGAAAGAGAAGGGGAAGGAAAGAGTTCATCCTTCTGTCTTCAGGGTCTCTTTAATTATAACTAATATTGTTCTTACCTTCTTACCTTACTGTCCCAGTTTAACTTCATGAATGATTTGACTGCACCCAGTGTTCTAAAAATCATTGAGTGGATGGATTCGGGAAACCAAAGAGCCTTCTTTAAGTATGCACCAGGTAGAAGGAGTAGGAGTGATACCAGCTTCCTCTTATTCCCTTTTTTGGTGTTCCCTATTGACCGAGGGGCCCATCTTTCAGCAGGCTAATTCACATCCACATAGTTGGTGGTTTCTCTGTCAACCACCTCTTCTGCTTTTCGTTCTGTGACTGCTTTTCTACATGGACGGAAGCTGAGAATACATAGGCTTTTGCTGAGAGAAGAGCCACCATCCATCACCAGATGACAGGCACTTGTACTTCTTGAAAGATGAAATCTGGTCCAGCAGAGTACTAAATATTTGTAAGCGACCCCACGCTGAGAGGCATCACAGCAGCACAGCTAGAAGGCCTCCAGATGTGCTTATACAGTGCTCTCCCAGCTTTGCATTTGGTACCAGCGAGAGCTGCGGGTACAGAGCGCATTTGAAAATGAAGCCAAATGTGGAGTATTTTTATTACAATCAATAACTTGGGGAATTCTCCCTCCTTGCAAGAATTTTTTTGGTGGTGGTTTTGCATGTTTGGGATCCTTCTTGCTTAGCGGGGGAGAAAAAAAAAAGTAGTCAAAGCCTGGGAGTTTTGCTTTGAATGAAAGTAGGCTTGTGCCTCTTTTAGGTTAATAGGAAGATAGCTATCAGGCCAGGTACTACTATGTTACATTTACGCTTAGCGAAATAGTTATTTAAAAAGAAGTTGCACCTCAACCATGTGCGTGGGAGCTAAAATGTGTTTGGGAGCTATGCTGTTAGCTGCTGGCTGAGGCTGCACTGCTACTAGGAGAGGACCTGGGGCACAGCCCTGGCCCCGGGGCTAAGGGGCTCAGTCCGGCTCCCGTCCACGCTGCCCGCACCTAACGCCCTTCGCAGCAGGCTGGCTCTGTCCCCTGGGCCATCGCTTCACGTGGGCTCACCTTTGGGCCTGGGGTGGTGAGCCTTTGGCCCGAGGAGAGCACTCTTAATTTGTGGTGATTGTTCAATGTATATGAAATAACGTGGCCCCTAGGCTGCAGCCCCTTTGGGGCTAGTTCCACTGAACAGAATGCTGCGAGCCAAGGGATACGGCACAGGGGAATACCTGGAGGGCTTGAACGTCATGGGGATGGGAAAGAGAGATAGCACGATGCAGTCTTGTCCGTACTGCCTTTGGGAATGCTTTCTGGAGGAAGCCATCTGCCGAACTGCCAGGGCACTGTTTTGGGGATGTACTTGGAGCAGCCCAGAACAGAGCCAGAGAATAAGCCATCAGTGTCAACCGATCAGGGATTTCAGGTATTTAGCACTGTGGCGATTTACGTTATGAAAGTATTTTAGATTCAGAACAAGTATATTTTGGATAAGTATTTGCTGCTTCTTTGCCCATTTTCAGTGCTTATTAGCTTTCAGAGTTAAGAGAATGGCAATGGCAATAATAATAATAGTGATAAAAGTAGGGGAACTTTTACCTTCAAGTGTGACTGTCCTGCAGGTTTATGTCACTGAGAGGTCCGTGAATGTGGTGAGAAAGGAAGGCTACGTGGGACTGGGAGTTGTCAGACTCCATAGATGTGGTTGGGCCACCTGGACTGCACAGGGTAAATGAACTGTAGGGCCCAAGCACATAGAGGGACCAGTATAGCAAACATGATTGACCAGATGGAAAAGCAAATGTTCATTAGGAAAACTATTTCGAAAAATCCAATATATAAGAGAGAAAATGAGGCTATTCAGCAACACATCTGGGTAATATAGCTGGGTTTAGATCCACCCAAGGATTTGGTGCAAATATGAAATGAAAGTAAAAATACATTGTTTTGATTTCTCTTAATCTGCTTCATTAAAATAATAAAATTAAAAACAGGAATGCATGGACAAATATATGAACCATAAACTCTGCCCCAGATAATGACTGTGTTAACAGAAAGTCAGGATCTCTTCAAACACTAGAAAACTAAAAACAGAAATCAGCATCCCCAAAGATTAATATGGTACTTTTCCTGCAGTGCTTGAAGAGGAGTAGGGCTTCTCTATACTTCAAGAAATATTTTAAATGATCAAAGGAAAGACAGAGAGCAGAAGATGCATTAGGATTACAGTATTGACAGTTGAAAACTGTGTTCAACTGGACCCATAGTCCCAGCTTCAGCAAACACACTCATAACATGAAAGAGACTCTACTGCTCAAGTCAGTCTGGGAAAGACTGTTGAAATCACAGCTCATCAATTCCAAATATCTTCAGAGAAAATCCACAGAGACAAAACTTTCTTAAAGAAAGGAAAGAAAGAAAATGTGTCAATGCAAACCTGCTTCTCAAGGGAGTTACGTAAAAAATGAAAAGTAAATACTCAAAGATATGCAGAAACTATAGGAATCGAAACAATCATGAAAGCACTAAGACAAGAGATTGTAGTCTCAGGAATGAAATAAAGATTTGATAATAAAACTAAGTGGATACATTATCTGCATAAACACTTTGGGAGTTTGAACTTACTGCTTTATATGACATTTGATGATGCTTTGGATGTATTGAATTGTGATTCGTATATTCAGAGATCGTTTTACACCATCAAAGGCATCCTCATGAGCTAAATAGGCTCTTGATGAGTCAAAACTGACACAAAGTAGTTGCTTAACAAATCAGGTTAGTCATCTCAAGAAGGATTGGTGTAACTTGTATTTTTTCTATGGGTCATTTTTAAAGACATTTTGACTTCAACAAACCTTTCTGGGGCCCCTTCTCTTCAAGCCACAAAAGCTGGCATGGGTAATCCTTGTGTCTAGAATCAGTGACTAAAAATATTTATCTCAAATTGATAAGCTAAACCCTGCCACTTTGCTTTATGCTTCCATCTCCTGCCTCTTTAAGATTAAAACATGGTTACTCTATGAAATTCATAGAAGAGAAGAAAATAACAGACCATGGGACCTTCACTGGTTCAATTACTTTAACTTTTAGTCTTCTATACATTTCTTATTATACCCAGCACTTGCCTTCATAGATGTCGAATTACTTATTTCAGTCAGTATCTCTGTAAATGCAAAAACTGAGTAATGAAAGCCATTTCTTAGACAGGGTCTGTTTAATCACTGTAATTTGTATTGCTCATCATAAGGTCATATGGAATTTCTTGCAGCCCCGTTCCCTCTGAGCGACATATGTGAAGACAATTTCATGTTTGAAGCCATGATCATGACAAACAGGGACTAATGAATCCAATGTTGTTATAACATAGTTAACTAGGTGACCTTTAAAATGAAAAATTCTATTTCAATTACTGCCATTTCTCCAGTTCATTTTAAATTAATTTGGCCTCTAATTATTAACTCAAACAGTAGTCTGAACTATCTTCCCATGGTGGATTACCACCTTCTGGTTATAAAGGTATCGGATCATATTAATCTTCTGTTTCGGCTCTCCCCATCAAGCCCTGGGATGAGGAAGAGGCAGATGAAGGGTTGTCCGGAGTTCTGCTCTCTGAGTCTCTGTTGAGATAAATTAGATGTTCCTTTTTAACCTAACTTGCTCTGACTTTGGGTCACTTGTGATCAGGCTGTCACAGCCACCTGCCTGACAGCATCACCATCCCACTGGCACTGCCACCTGGTCTTGGCAGAGTGTAAGCAGCTTGTCCCTGTCTCCGGTGTCCAAATTCCCACCACAATCTGCCCCTTTCTAGGTGGATCCAGAGTCCGTTCAGGAGATAGTGGGGTGGGAACACAGAAACAGTGACTCTAATGGAGCTCACTGGGTGCAGTCGTAAGAGGGTAAGAGGTGGGTAAGAGCAAATGGTGAAAATTTTGACTGATAGGAGAGGAAAAAAGAAAAGACAAAAATACCTTAAAAGCTGATGAGTCAGCCTTGAAGTACCTGCTGTCTTTGTGTCCATTGACAAATATTAAGCAGCCCCTTTTCATGGAACTGCTTGAATCAACACCTAAGACAACTGCCGCTGTATTCTGGAAGGACAGTATTCCTGATATGTAAGAATTACATCAGAATTTGTAGGGCTATGATGTGCCAAACACTTCTGAAGACTTTTTTTATTTATCTGAGGAGCTAAATTAGCCCTTGCACAACTTACTTCGTCTTGCAACATAATGTCCTGAGAGGATCTTCACAAATAAAGGTTTCTGTAAGTGTTTATAATTTGGGCTTTGCTTCAAAATTATACTGAAAAAAGATGGAAAGCTCATTTTTCCCCCTCTTCCACACTAGTGTTGTTTCATAGGCCTAATCAAGATGAGAAGGCAGTTGCTATTTATATTTGTCTGGTTTTGACAGTTTGCTTACTAGTTTACTTAGCTTACTAGCCAAATGACAAATAATGCCTTTGCCACATGTGGTAGTACACCTAAAATCATGGAGTTGTGAGAAGTACGCTTTGTAACATATATCTGTATACACATTTTGTTATACTTAAAGGAAAACGGATAGAGAGGGAAAGGGCCTGTTGTAAGATAGGTCTTTTATGAAAAGTTCTAGATAACATAATTGGAATAGAAACAAGGGGGTCCTATAGAAATGTGACGGAACACTGCAGAAACTACTCTAAAACCTATGGAGCATTACATCTTTTATATGAACTTTTTTGAGCCATTGTATAGAATTTAATAGCAGAGGTATCTGAGCTATAGGATGGTACAAAAAAAAAAAAAAAAAGCTGCAGAAATGTTATCATTTTGTGTTAAATTCCACAGGAGTTTTCCATAAGGGCTGGGCTGTATCTGAGGTGTATCCTGTGCGTGTTTCTTCTCTACTCCTGTGGCGAGCTGAACTTTGGTTTTAGTCTGCAGCATATTCTGAATGCGCGAGTAGCCTTTTTGTGGGTAAAAAAGAAGATAGTTCTGTGTCTCATTAATCTACAGATTCATGTGGAAGTCTATGCTGTCTTAAACTTCATTGGCAGGTCACCATCCAGCTGCATGAGCCATTGTGTTTGAGTTTTAAATGGGGATGTACAATAGGCACTGTACCTTCTGGTGTGAAACGTACACAGAAAATCACATACCACTTCCATCAGCAACTGAGGTTTTGTATTATTTCAATGGACTGAGGGCCCTTTTTTAGTGCATCGGGGAGCTAAGAAAGTGTACATAAAGGACTGCATAACAGCATCCTTTCCTGACTTGGTAGAAATGAGAGAAACTACATTTTTTTTGTCGGTGATATCCAAGGCAGGTAGATTATGTATGAACCACAAACACAAGATTAGCTGTACGTTAAAAACGCTACTTTTAGAAAGCCAACCAGTTCAGATATTGAAACTTCTCAATTGTTCCTACCACAAAATTAAAAACAGTGTTTGGGAAGATTGCTGCTGAAGCCAATACAACAGAGATTAGAAATGACAAAAGGGTCTAAGTTCCTCCAAATTTAGGAAGGAGAAAAAATGTCAAAACAGTAATAAACCACAACCAGGTCAACAGGTCCATCCACATGAGAAAACCAGCATTTAACAGAAGGGCCTCTGAAACTTCTGAAGAACAGAAGATTGGTAGGAAAGCATTTTTATGAGAAATAAAATGTGCCTTCCTGTCAGGGAGGAAGGGAGTTGCAGGGTGCTTGAGAAATGGAAAAAAAAATGCCATTAAACCCCGATATGAATAAAGATCAGGTGAGAGAGGATGTCACCCTGTGGCCTTTGGAACTGTATTTCTGCTGCCTCCTGAAATTATGTTTTCCTGAAACAAAGGAACAGTATGATGGAAAAGTGGGTGCCAGGTACTTTAGGAAAATGAGACACGGCGAAGCGGATAAGAGAGACAAAGACAATAGCAATCGTATGCAATAAAGTGAAGGCAGCTGAGGTCTGAGACAAAGGTGAATATTCTGAGCCAGCAAGATGACTGAAGCAGGGGAAGGAAAGAGGGAAAGATGATTCACAATAACATTTGAAAGACGTTGGCTTGAATATTTATCAATGTCACAGCAAACTTAGCTTGGCAGCCTTGGTGGCTGACTTTGTTCTTTGAGCGATTTCCCACCCTTAAGATGACAAACAGGAATGTGGTTCAAAGTACAGCTTTTAATGTGAGTCAAACGCAACAGTGCTTAGGCTCGCATGCCAATTACATAGGCAATTTTATAGCTTTTGTCATGCAATTTTATAGCTTTTCTATAGACTTAGCTGAGGTATTTACTTGTACCAATATCCAGCAGAGTGGATTCAGCCTAGGCAATGTGGACTATTGTACATTTACAGAGATGTGGAGGCAATACGCCCCACCATACAACAGGACACGCAGAAAATTCTGCACAGCTGCGTCAGGTACCTCACTTGCTACGAGTCCATTCAAATTACAATGTAGGTCCTATGCCCTGGTCAATGATTCTGCTACATCTTTAGTTTAGAAATAGCTAAAATAATTCTGAAGTGATTAATCCACCTGATTGATGATGAACACAAAAGTACTCAAATAATTTTTTTTTTTTTGGCTGATAGCAAAGGTCTAATTTATACTGCTTTCGTAAGAGCTATTTCTGCACATACATAGTGGTATTCTGAAGTGACTGGTTCCCAAAGGTTAAGATGCAGGTACCGTTAAGTATTTTAGAGAAGTGCCCAATCAATAAATTTCAGAGCTATACTCAATGCTGTATCCCAACTTTTCCAAAGTTAAAACTGCAGCCCAGCTCTCATCTATAAGTAAGGACAGAGCAAATGTCACACTATAAAAAGACAGAAAAAGGACCATGTCTGCTTTTGGCGACATTGGTAAAAGTGGAGTTAACTCCAGATGTCATACTGCTGTAACCAAGAACTGAATTTGGCTATTCGTCTTGAATCAATGCTATCAATAAAAGTCTGCCAAAAATAACCAACTGGTAAATATTAATTTAAACAGAAAAATTGGAAATCAGTTACACACTGAGTTGCAACATGGGGCCACTGCATGCTGGCAGTTAGAGGACAATGACGCGCAGTGCCAAAAAAATACCTGGAAAGCATTACTTCTGTGTGACATCCAATAAAGATGCCGCACACACCCCTACATTTTTCAGCAATTAAATATCTGCAAATGAAAGTGCTCTCTTTCCCCAATTCCCTGTCTGCAATGGCCAAAATACAGCCCAGCAGTGCTGTAATAGAAGTTTTTCAGGGTGGCCCCTCTGCACAACAGCTGTTTCGCAGTCTGATAGTAGCGTCTCCAACCAGCTGCTTCAGTTTGCTCCTGGCTGTCACTGCTATAGGTTAATAGGAACGGAGGCAAGAGAAGGGCCTAGGCCAGTATAAAGCAGAAATAACAACATTTTCTGCCAAAAGGGAGTGTGGGATAAGAACTTTAATGGGCAAGCAAACAAAAAATCAGACTGAAGCCTGAGGCACTTCAGTGTGTTGGCAACAGACAAGCAGTCCTGGAACAAGTGCAACCCAGAGTCTCAATTTGAAATGACTGTGTGGCCCCCGTGCCAAAAAAGTTTGGCTCTGTGTATACATGTGTGCATGTATATCTATATCCCCACACCAAATATGTAGTTGTGATAATCATGTAGTAAATTGCAGAGCCATATGATAAACTGCATGTGCCTTTGACCACCTCACCTGCCCCCTGCCAGCTAATCCATCTCCATTTGGATTTACTCTGTCATTCCAAATGGAGGCTTTAATCCTGCAAACACTTATGTGTATGCTTAACTTTAAGCACTTGAACAGTCCAGTTGAAAACAAGTTTGGCTGCGTGTAATTCCAGTATCGGCTCTAGGTGCAATTGTAGTCCTGCCTTTTACATTCAATGGAAGCACTTTGGGCTTGTGACTTCTTTTAGCTGATAGGACAACACCACTAGCACTGGTGCTGACTGCTGGTTTGGTGTATGCCGTGGATAAATCCGTATTATTCCACTGGTTTCAATAGCGTTACACCAATTTACACCAGCTGAGAATCTGCCCTGTTGAGAAAGAAGAGTCATAAGGATTACTAGACCTAATCTACAAACACTAGGTGAATATCAGTCCAAGCATAAAATGAGGGGAGGGTGCAAGTACCGGATTTCTCATTCCCACAAGATGGGGGTGCAGGCTGATGGTGTTGTTCTACCATGAGATCTATGCAGCCACACTCATTTAGTGAACCTAAGGAAGGTCTTGCAGAGCTTCTGTCACCTGTTCTCTCGTGGCTTCAGCTCCAGATTTTCTCTCCTTCCCCTTCCATAAACTGTGCAGAAAACAAAGAGAAAGGCAGCAGAAGAGAAGTGTAATTGTATACTGCAAAATAACATTCATAAGTCACACAAACACTAAACCCTACGTATAATGAATCTGTCCTTTAGGGACAGTCCTTTCCATGTCATTGTCTGGTACTTATGTTGTTGTTCATCTAGCTAATTACTGCTTTGAAAGGTATAGTCCTGCTGTCATGCCTAGATTAGCAGCAAGTGTTTGGCCAGCTACTTTCTTGTCACAGTTGATAATTATTTAATGAGTTCTGTTCTTCCCTAGGAAAGCAAGATTGGGGTAGAATTGGACTTATTTTATCACAGTAGCATTGCTGCGCCTGTTGGCAGGTTTGACAGCAACAGTGCTGGATTTCAGCAAGACAGAAGAAGAAGAATTTCCATAAGTAGTTCCTGAATCAGTTGGAAGCAATGGGGAAATTAATAGTAATGAGTGAATCTCAATAGATACTGACTCATTACTATGTTAGCTGCCAGTCTTTTCCTGCAGCTGTAACCGTGCTGGAAATTGGGTGATGCTCTTAGCTAAAAGAAAAGCCATCATAAGTTAGTACAATATGTTGCTAAAATGGGAAACCTAACTTTAGATCTCCAGATTTCTCCATCCGCAGGGGACCACTGAAGTCACATTATCATTTTTTTTGCAGTAGAAATCTATTGATAAATAAAAGAGTGTCATCAACAGGACCATATGGACCCTTCCTTCAGATGACCTGTCTGGAAGAACGTTTGAAGCCACAAAGGCAGGTAAAGAAACTTTGTGCCGAGACGAGGTTAGAACGGCACTGGCAAAGGCTTATTGTATTTGTAGCTACCTGCTGCAGTGGGGTATGTTTTAAAAGCTCTGTGGTAACTGTTCCCAGTTATTTTCCCTGCCTGTCTGGAAATTTTCAGAAATAAACAGAAAACTGTATATGGAAAACGTTAACTCCTTGAAAGCTGATTATGTAAAAAACACCTGATCGAAATAAAGATGTTACGTTTTTATTTTCATTTCAAAATGTATTTTAACTCAGATGTTTTAAAAATTTCATAGTCAAAGCAAAGCATTTGGGTAAATCTTAAATACTTCTTTTCTGTTAGCATTTTACTTCAAGGAAAACTTGGGAAGAAATTTTATTCTGTTTCAGAATAGGGAAAACACTTTCAAAAAGATAGAATTTCCCACAAAATGGAAACTGTACTTCCTGCTTACCTTTACTGTTTCCCCTCACACTGAGTTGTGTTTTTCTTCCCAAAGCTGTACAAACCGTCTAATTCCTCAAGGCCATAAAGCATGGGGATCTTTTTCTTTAAGGTTACAGATTCATTTTGAGCTCGTGTGCAGTCCGTTCCCTTATCCCTAACTGTCTCTCCAAAACATGATTCACCTGGGTATGTATGAGATACACAGGTGGGTTTGTCTGTCACTTGCTTTTCCTAGAAATGGCACTGAGTCATCAACTAACCACCACCAGACAATGCCATGATGTCCTACACTGAAGTGCCTTCTATATGGCGACATCACTCAGGACAGCAGCGGTAGCCAGACGGGGAAAGGTTGGTTTGTCTGAAATAAATGACCTGAAAAGCTGGAGGACTGCTGGGCTCAGCAAACTGCTCCTATAAACAGCAGGAGCAAATGAACTTTGAAAACATAAGAATTTCTTGTTAAGCTAGCATCCCCAGTGATGTTAATAAATAATAATAAAGTATACAAGATGGACAATGTCTGACTTTTTTTTGTTATTATTAAATCTAATATTTTTCTAAGCGAGATGGTTTCATAGCTGTGATATTTTCAGCATTTTCCCATGCCCATTTTCCGTTAGATACTGATATTTTAAACAGATACTGTGTTTTAAATGGTCTAATCCTAAACTCACCAAAACAAGTGAGGAATTCCTATATTGACTCCAGTGGCTTTTGCATCAGGTCAGAAGTATTGAAGACAGTTGCTTTCTCCTCATAGTCTTCATCATAAGTTCTGTAAAATGTATCCTGACATGGTAAACAAAAGTTTTTCCAGGAAAGCAAACGCAAATGTAATATGTTATAAATATTCAGGCTGAAAGGGGATTAAAATATACATTTAAGTAATCTGTGGGAAAAATCAGTCTTGGTTTAAATTATGGAGATGCAGATTTCTTACCAAGAACTGAATGACTTTCTGTCTGCGGCACACTGGATCGTTCTCCGAAGAACACCGAGCAGATAGCACGATACATTCATGGCTACAAACAACACCACTGCTGCAGTTTAGTAATCAGCACTTTGACTTTTTTCACAACAACATGTCAACTAGTAGCGTAGAAGTAATGGATTTATCAACAAGTCTATTACTACATTTATCTCGGGTCTAACATTTATGTGTATTTTTTTGCTCTGTTACTGGATTTGGCACCCAAATACAGAAAATGCATTGTTATCTGTTAGCAAGCATATATACCAATTTCTCTGGAGGTGTTTTCTCTATGCTAGTAGAGAGTAAGTTATGTTCTGTGCAGATTTATTTGCAAGAGGTTGTACAAGGCTGCTCAGAAGAAATTCTATGGCAATGAGGTGGTTGCTTTTGCAGTTTAGCACTGGAATTTATTTTTTCTATACACACATTTGTATACAGAGCCGTGGCTTCACTCTGGATGCCATTTTCATTGCAGAGAACCAATTGAGTCACTCCTGAAATGTGAGGAGGTTTCAAGTGATGTAATTCTTGCTTTACCTCCCTAACTTGATATATTCTGTATTAAGCTCACTGTCATTCCAAATGAGGACCATGTCATCAGGGAAAGATTGATGTGTCTTAAGAGTATATCAAGGGTTTGGATAACCTGTACTTGCTGAAGTAATGGAGCAAGAGCACCCCTATCTTTGATATATCCTTTACCCTTCCTTCCTGCCTCACTGGCTGAGCTATGCCGTGATGTTTGCAGAAGGGATACAGACCCAGAGGGGAGCCATCCATGCAAGATAAGGCACTGAACAAAGCCTAAATCCAAATATACCCTAGTCTGGAGAGGGTTTAGGGCTGGATTTGCATCTGATCTTTGCTGCCATTTTCAAATGTATGCATATTTTCACAATAAGCTACTTTTGCCTATTTCTCTTACCGGAAATGTATATATATGGCTGCATGCTAAAAGGAATATCAGAACTAGTGTTATAAATGGCAACTAATAATCTATATGTTGAACATATTATCCTCTTAGTATTTCCATCCAGTCTTTATCTATCTCTACCCAATTCTCTATATACATGTAACCAGAGTGTTTTGGTGATGTTCAAGGTGGCATAAGAGCTTTTTTAATCCAGAGGTTGGTCTGGACCTGGACTCTAGAAAAGGCCCCATCTATGCTCTGCTGGTTCTCCACATACTTTGTGCGATCAGGTTGAAACAGGATTTACTTCTCACTAGTAAGATGCACAACTCCAACCTGAATGGGGAAGGACACCCCACAGCTGTATGGTCACAAGCGTATTACATTATGTGAGAGTGTCCCCATGTCCAGCCAGTGTTAATGTGAGTCCCTCTTGCCTCCTCCAGTACATCAATCCCCCCGTTACCTTCTCTCGCTTTTGGCACTATGGCAGAAGAGTTTAAGCCTGCTAGGCAGATCTTGTCAGGCAGACAGTGTTTGAAGGAACTTCACCCACTGTAGATACCATAAAGTTAATATCAAAAAGTTAAGGGGCAACTCTATTATGTTTTCTGCAGTTGTCCAGGGAAATGGAAAACAAGAATCACAGGTGGTTAGAATGAAATCCTTGTCTGCTCTACGTCAGTGCAGTATGACTCCCAACAAGAAGTTTTCTATGTGTAAAAATCAAAAGGAGTTCTGCCTGCAGAAGAAATACAAGAGAAAAGTAAGCGATAGGTAATTGCTCTCTGGATAAACTAATTAGCAGTGCAAAATGCAAGCGGCAATAATGTCCCTCCATTCAACACATTCTCATTTTGTTTTGAACTGAGCATGCATGTGGTAATGTTTTAAAGCACTGAACATTTACTCATTTGACAGGGGTGAATGACACAGAAGTCAGCATCTTGTGATCAACAGGAAAAGAAAGGAAAAGAAGAACACTCGCTATTCTGATGTCATCTCCCATTGTTATTGTTGTTGTTCCTCCAAATAATGGAATTCTGGAAGCAAGACCATAAATCTCAAAGCTCAGCATTGTCTCATTCGGAGATCAAGGTCCTTGTTGCTGATTGATTCATGCATTTTTCATTTGGCTAGCTAATATCCTTTAAATGGAACAGACACTTAGGCAGTGAAACTGGAGCTATTCTCCCCTCCCCCCAGAGGATTTAGCATACGTTAAGCAATTTCTCAGATGATTTTTGGTAGAAAATATCATTTATGGAAAAAAATGAGTATTATTGTCCTCAAAAGTCTAGCATTAATTTTCTCCACAGTGAGCTTGGTGCTATCGTGCATTAAGAGGACTCAGCTTTTAAGGTTAGATTGTGATACCTTTCTCAAGTTGAATAATACCTAATTATTTGAGTTATCCCATTGGAATGAAGTATTAAGACATCACTTGACATGGGTAAGAGTATCACAATCTAGCCCTTAAAGAAATTTGTAGAAGCTGAGAGTGTCCTCTACAAGAACAAGTCCATAATCCATATTTTTCTGGTTTTAGGGATATGTTCTACCTTCATTTGTAATCTT
This sequence comes from Fulmarus glacialis, assembly GCF_000690835.1. Taxonomy (NCBI): domain Eukaryota; kingdom Metazoa; phylum Chordata; class Aves; order Procellariiformes; family Procellariidae; genus Fulmarus; species Fulmarus glacialis. Next base: position 20,705 of record NW_009200220.1, read on the forward strand.
TAGACAGCTGCATGGTAATGGCCTGATTTAGCTACTTATATTTCACTACAACTTTGATAATTTTAAAGCTGTCTAAGATTGTACAAACAATACAATCATAGAAAAGTTGTCTTTTCTTCAAAATTCTAAATGTTAATTTGTTATATAAACATTATAAAGAATGACTTTTTAAAGATGCAGGTAAAATAGCTGTTCAGGAATCACAGAGCTCACTAGGCATGACATGGGATGAAGAGAGAGTACAGACAGCTTTGCTCTAAGGAGTTACTTGTTTTTTCTTCAGACCTTTAGGTAAATTCCAGTTTATCTCAGACTTATAATATAAAGATCAATGTCTCAAAGAGTGCTGATGTCTCTCCTGTTTGATCCTGCTCCAGTCTGACCACATTGCCAGTTCTTTAGAAATCTCACCCTCCTGTTAAATATCAGGATTCCTCACACATTCCCTTGCAGTGGGATCCAGGTATCACAAATAATAATATTTTTTACTGTTTTAGGCACAAAAGTATATGTTGAACCTGTGCTACCGCCAAAAATATAGCCAAAAAAATACTTGGCTTGCTGCTTAGCCCAAGCAAAATCTAAAAGGAGTGCGCAGTATCAAGATCGAAATAGCAACACCAATACCTCCATCCATTTGGTAGCAACATATAGTGCCTGATGGAAGACAGGACTGCATCCAAGGTAGCCCCTTGCCGTGCATGTTTCTGGAGGATTCCCACTAAAATTTTCTTTCAGTCATAAACTATTTAATGCCTTATGGCACACTGAGTTATTTGCCATCAGCATTCAAACAGTGCATTGGGATTCCTGAAGGACCTGTGCTCAGCCTTCCTGAACTGGGGTTTGGGCTCAGGATGACTCCAGTACGGTCAGAGGGAGATGAGAAGGATAGAAGTAATAATGGACTTTGGGGAATCCTTGGAAAAACTGAAGAAACTCCTGGGTGACTCCGTTTCAACGGGTGAAGGGTCATTGCCAAAATGCCTGCTTTCTGGACATAACAGAAACTGTGTATCAGCAGCTGAGATGTACCCTTGTTTTGTCTGGAAAAAAAATAGAGCAGGAGTGATGCAAACAGCTGAAAGAACTTTCCATTAGAGTTAATTCAGTCATCAAAAGAGAAATCTGACAACACAAAGAAAGGAACAGTGAAAGACCTAAATAGTGTGAATAGAGAATAGTAAGTTAGAAAGAACTGTAAAATGCTGAACGGTGCCTTTGGAGAAACGTGCTGCACTTCCTCCTGGTGTCAAACATCCCACTAAGAAAAATTAAAATATCTGATACATTCTGGACTAGAGAAATAACTCATAGTTTGGGGTTATATCTGAAATTAAAGGAGGAAGAACATGACATTTAAGCCAAAAGACAGGGAGATTGCTAAGAATGAAATGTATAGAAAGAATACAGTGGACATTCTGCAGTATCATGCCAGGCATTCGTTGGGCTCAGAGCTTTGCTGGTTGAGGTAGGTCCATCTCCACATGCTGAGAGAAGAGCAGCCATGGGACAAGGAAAATTTTCACATCCAAGCAGAGTTCTTATAGCAGCATTGGGTTTTCCGAGCAGAAAGAGGGGCAAGATGATCTGACCTTCTTCCTGCTGGACTGTGAAGGTTGTTTCCTGCTTCGTCAGAACATCACATCTGACATTGCATCTGTGCTGGTGTTTTGAGAAAGGTTGTTATTCACTGGAAAAGAGATTAAACTATTCTGGAAACCAGGACATTTTCTGTAAAAATGAAGTGCTAGAAGAGAGTTTTGGGCTTGTTTTTTTTTTTTTTTTTTTTTTTTTTTTTACTTTCCTCTTCTCTGAATTTCCTTTCAGGGAGGGTAAGGTAATTCTCTGAACTCCGTGACTAACTTCTCATGTCATTTGTTGATTCTTCCTTCATGCTGAGGAGAAATTGGGGGGTTTCCAGGCCTCAGTTCCACAAATCATTTAAGCACGCGTTTAAATGCCTCTCTGTTCAGCCACGCAATCGAAACACCTGCTTTAATCCTGCAAGTACACGTTTAAGTTTACAGCGAATAAGCTGGATGGGCAAATAAGGACGTAAGAACTGGGTCTGAATCGTATGGAAACCCTATGGAAAAACTCACACCGGCACCAGTAAGCCCTTCAAATTACAGCTCCCCTTGCTAAATTTTGCGATAAATAGTCCAACATGACAGAGGTATTTTCAGAGGAAGGTAAGGGGCAGGGGGCGAGGGGGTCGGATGACAGGGAGCCGTGTTGCGGCTGTCGGGCCCTGCCGGCCCCCAGCACCTGTATCCACTCCTCCTCGCTGCAGCCCTCGGGAGAAACCCTGCAATAACAAACACAGCTGCACCTGTGCAAACATCCTTGGTTTCGTGTTTTTTGGGGGTTACTGTAGCAATAGCAATTTAGCATAAAAGAAAATAGCAAGCTATGTAACAGCCTCTGTGGGAACCTGCTCTGCCTTGTTTTATTGAAGTAAATATTAATGTTAGTGGTATCTTCTGACTTTGGGTTACTTTTTATTAGTCCATCATGGGCGTGTGGGAGCCTGAAGAATTAGCTACCTCAATTAATAATGAGATGTAAAATACCATGAGTTGGTCTTTAAACCTAATTTTATTGATTTCCAGCTTTGATTTCATAAATTTTATTCAGCAGTGGTTTTATGTCCTTTACTCCTGAAATTATAGGTCTTTCTGGAGCTTCTTTAACCCGGCCTGTGTTTTAGACTTTCTGGTCCGTCCGAATGGACTTAAATCTGGTGCAACAGGTATTGCCAGACGATCTCCAGTCCCTTTGGCCACATTGCCCATTTTTCCTGTATTCCTTCCATACATAGATTTACAGTAGGGAATTTCCTGTAACTTCCTGACATCATCTAGAATTTGCACTGATGAATTTCAACATTCTTATTCTCATCCACGTTCACCTTCTTCATTGGTTTAAACATAGATGAAGTGCTCCCTGCCTGGACAACTCCCTGAGAGGACCAGGGCAGAAGGGTTTGGTCTTACCTCACTTTAGCAGCCCATAAATGTCAAGGAGCAATTCCTTTGGGGCTGGTATTTTCTATGCTTGGTGACAATTCAGACAGCTGGGGCGGAACTGGCAAAGCCTTTGGCATACTCGTATGAAAAATACCATTTTTCTGCATAAGTTCCAATCCATTTTCAGGCTCAGATAATTCCAAACCACCTGAAATGAGGAGTTTCAAACTGCGGCCAAAAAATGTAAGTTATCCAGCTCACACAGACAGGCTCGGTGAAATCGGAGGGTTGAGCTATGTGAGAAAGATTTCTTTGTGGATAGTTGAGAATTGAAAAGAAGGCCCAATATGAAGAAAACAAGTTAGGCAGTTTTAAAGATGCAAGGCCAGACCCTCATATGATGCCACTTGAATGCCTTTTATTTCTATTAAAAAATTTCCTTCATTGCTTTTTAATCAAATGCTTCCGTAATCTGATTGCTTTAATCAGATGCTTTCCAGTCCTCCTGTAAAGGTTGGAAATCTGAGTAACAACATTATGTGTGGCCCCAAGTGAGAAAAGTAGCTATTTTTCCAAAGAGCCACAAAGAAGACTTAAACCCACCACTGTCTCTTGGTGTGTGCTGACCTGTCTGCCTCCAGGGTTCAGCACAAAACTCCAGCTGCAGGCTCCAGGACATTGGATTTTATTCTGCTTTCCTGAAGGCCTGTGGAGCTCAGTGCAAACACAGATTACTCCAAGCTTAGTTGTGAGGCTTTACTTGAAAACCCTAGCAAATGTATAGCAATTATCCACATGCTTTGTCTATGCTCACATGGCTTCAATTTCCTTGATGAAGGGATGAGTTGTTCATCCAGAAGTGCAAAAAGAATTAAAATCTGCTATCCAACCCTTATTTCTGCTAGTGAGGCCAGAATAGAGTTAGCAGTCAGAAAATAACTTGCGGGATGTTGGTCTGGGATCCTGCTCACATTTACTACCTGGGGCACTAAAACCACAGTAAGAACTAAACTACTCTTTACCCAGCAGCTGACATAAAGTCCTGATATGAAACTTGCTGCTTATGTTAAGTAGTGTTTCTGAAAAGTGTCAGCAGATGTATTTGATGTTTTGCAGAGAATCAGTATGTTATTCAGTTGAATGCATTCCCATTTCCACTTCTGGCTGTGGCTGTATTAAAATGTAAACCTATATAAAAGTACGCTACACTGATATAAGCACCGTTATATGGGGATTCTGTGATGCTATTTTGCCACTTGAGGTGATTCTTAAATCCGTGCAGTAAGAGTTTGGGATAGAGCCTTACGGTTTGGGTTTTTTTTGTTCGTTCTTAACAGTGGTTCGTCAGCAGGTCCAGAGATATATTGGCTATTGGTATATTGCAAAACAAGCGGTGCCAGCAAATGCTCCCAAGCACTGGCGCTTTGGGCACATTTCATTTATTAGTGGAGATGTAGCAGCCATGTTGCCTTCACCGGTCCGGGCTCATCTGATGCTTTTGTGTCCTGTTCCGCAGGTGGCCCCACGTCGGCATCACAGCAGCTCCCCTCATTTCAAGGACAGTGGGTGCGTTTTAGGCGGGGATCAAGCAAACAGAAAGCGGGCACGGCTCCTTCTCTGGATTGCAATGCCACCGGTGGGAGTGCACCCTGCTGCTCGCTCCCCTCAGAGGCTGCACGTGTCACCCAGGACCCCACAGCCACCTGCCCCGCGCCCTTCGCCCCCATGACACCCCTCAGGCCGTGGGGGGGCCTGGGCTCTCCGCGCAGCGCTGGGGCCACCGGCCTGCCTCGGGGCCGGGGCCTCGCAGGGAGGATTTTGGGGCGCGGGGC
>NW_009200220.1:25520-38506 GCF_000690835.1 Fulmarus glacialis
CCGAGGCCTCTAGGCGCGCCAGGTGTGGGCAACCCCAAATTCACACTCTCCTGCGAGGCTCGGCCTGCGTTTTATTATCACTTGCTGACATCTGCTGGCTACGGCACGAATTATTTCGAGGGCCGCCAAGCAGGGACGAGAAGGCGGGCTGGCCTGAGGAGGCCTTCCTCGGGCAGAGCCAGCGGGAGCCTCCCCGCTGAACCAGGCCCGACAACGAACGGGCAGTTGCAGACCTCTCCTCAGGGTTGGCATGGCCGTGTGTGCCAGCGGAGCAAGGAGGCCCAGCGCCCTTCTTTTGTTTGATTTTTTTTTATGGAAAGTCCCTTCTTTCAGTGGTACACGCGGGCCCCAGTGTATTTAGTTAGAGCAGGTGTTGGTGCTTGTGGGGATGGCAAGGGAACGTCGGCCAGACATGAGCCAGTGGCGTATCATTCAGAGCAAGCTCCTTGTGCCGGAGCATGTAAGCAGCTTTTCACACTGCCTTGGGAGAGCTGGGAAGTGGGGGGATTGCAGGCAGATCGTGGGGCTCGCCTGACCATGCTGTGTCCACTTACACTCTCCCTTTCCCCATGTTTGCAGAGGGAAACTGTAATGGACTGCCCTGCTTTGGAAGGAGTCTGTGCTCTCACATGGTGACTGTGGCCAGTGGCTCCCTCAGAAGCCCCTTGCCTCCGACCATTTCACTGAAGATACAAGGAATGTAAATAATATGCTCAAGGCCAAAGGGTAAGTTAATGACAGAATAAAATTCCAGTTCTTCTTCAGCCATGTGCTTTTAAGGTACTTCATAAGCACCAGCAAAGGAAGGCTAGAGTAATTGCTGGCTGTTGCAGGAATTGCTGTAGCTGTCCCCGTCTTCTGGATGGGTCGACTGACAGGAAGAATTGCAAAGAACTGACTCTGAGCCACATAAGGAGAAAGGGCCAGGTGTAGGATTTCTACACAGGTGTTCAGGTTATTTTTGAGCAGATCTCTGGTGTTTCAAGTTAATGCTGCCTCAAAGTATTTACCTGGAAATGTTTCAAGCAGTTATTTGTCCTTAGCGTGCCACTTAGGAACAAAACTGTTTATGGTCAAAGGGAATAGAAGTAAGCAGGCATTACTTTTAATGTGCAGTGTGTGTCCGAGTCCTCAGAGCACTACATAGCACTGTATGCTTTTACTATGCACTAGAAATCGCATGGATGCTGCTGGCAGATTGAGTTTTGTGGCCCTCCGCTATCTTGGCATAAATGCCACTTCGGGTGGCTCATGTTGTAGGGTTGCCTGGAATTAAGAGCTGCATTCAAAAAAAAAAAAAATCAAAAGCAAAACTGTCCCAGGTGAAAGAAAAATATTGATGCAGGAGAAAATACTCATTGGGAATCCAGTGCCCCTTTTACCTTACTGTGCTCTTTTTCACTGAGCTGGAAGAAAATAAAATTAATCACCTTGATGTACATTAATACACAGATGGTAATTGTGTCATTTACTGTATCTTAAATGCTGGAACTGATTAGCTTTTATCAATTCTCTCAGCACTTTAAGAGGACAAGACACCTAGTAAACAAAGACAAAGTATTCTTCTCTGGTGAAAGTGATGAAAGGAGAGACTATTTAAAACAGATAGGAAGGTATTTTTTACTTTAATCAGTGCAAAACAAGCAGTCCCTGCCAGCCATGAGAGCCTGTAAAAGCAACTTGAGTTTACTAGCTATCTAAATCTTGTCTTCTCCTATACATTAGCTTGTATATGGGTACTGGAAATGGTTTCTTTGTTTTTAATATGTTGATGTACAGCTAAAAATATCTTTGTCATATTCAGAATTTATCCATTGCCAAGAAAATAGAAGTCAGCATTGCAAATCACAAAAGGAAAAATCCAAAGGTCTGCACCAAAGAGAGGTGTGGCCAAAATATTCCCTGAATAGCAGACGGTGTGGATTGATATATAAGCACTCTGGCCATTTCTATCAGAAATGATGCACTGTGTGGGATTCACTGATCCAAGCCAAATGACAAACACAAAGAAATCACATGAGTTGTGCAAAGGAAGCTTTCAGTGTTCTCAGAGCTCAGGGAGTCATCTTTTCGGCAAGCATGTCTGAGTTACATTCCCAGAAAGAATACACTAAGGCAGTAGCTCTCAACCTTTTCTGATTTGTAACCCTTGAAAATTTTTCTAGTGACTGTTTAGATGCTTGCAAAGAAAATACAACTGTTTGCAATATACTTGCTTTTCTTAGGCATTCCTTAGAAATAGCTCACAGATCCCCTAGGATTTACAGCTCATATGTTAGAAATCCTTGCACTGAAGGCCCAGTATCTGTAAAAAGAATTAAACCAAAATCTTTCTTATGTACAGAACATAGAGATGATACAGACTTGAAACTCCTGATTTCATGAATGTTGCAGGAATGGGTTCAAAACACTATCCTAAACGTTTAAATAAGGATAAAATCAAGGAGAAGAAGAGATTCATAATTAAGGGAGGGAATATGTTTCCTTTTGACACTCACTAGGAGATGTCACACATGTTTTGGGCCAGGTAGAAGAGTGGACAGCACGTGTACATGGCAGGGAGAAGTCGTAACACTGTATGCCACAGCTGGGGTCTCTCTGAAAGATAGTAATCCTAGAAATCCTTTGGGCCTGAGATAGTTGTGCCAAGTGGGCTGACTTAGAGCTGCCCTTGCATGCCAAATTTTAAGGATTGTTTCCCAGCTGACACAGAATTGAGAAAAGCAAGACATTGTGGCTAGCACCATGCAGACCTTTTGGCAGTGACGGTGAAGAGTTGCAGGTTTCTTGGTTTCTTCTAAAATTCTGGCTATTCAGACTTCTGCTAGCACAAGCCATGAAATGGTGAAATGCCAGGTACTAATCCAAAATTTTAAGACAAAATTCAGGGATTGCTATATTAAACGGTCACTGCATAATGAGAATTGCAGTTTTATTGTGTTCCAAAACAATTGTACAATTGTGTGTTTTATTTTCCACATCAGATAACAAAATTGTTTGCAAAACCGCCGCTGTAATGCAAAATAGAGACTTCACTTTCACTAAAATAATCCGGAAATACACAGTTGAAGCTCCCACAGCAACTTTACCCTGCCATGTTACAGCTATATACCTGCTGCTAGACTTGCAAATGACCCATTTCCACTAGGGTAGAACACAAAGTGGAAATGATGCGGATTCTAACATCTGCAATGTTTTATACCACAGTCAGCAATGCTGGTGTTGGGTTATGTTTCCCCATTCACTTCTGTTTCTCAGTAGAATATATTCTTCCCATTTGCTTTAAAACTCAAAGTTCAGTGAAAAGTAAAAATAAATGGTGGAGAGACTGCTGAGGGAAGTTGACTCATTGTCTCTGTTAGAGAAATGATTTGTCATGGCTTTTTTGCCTTGGTTGGTCTTTCTTTTCAGGCAACTAGCTATCTGGATAACACAGGAAAAAGCTTCTATGGCAAGAACTGACACTGCTGCACGTTACTTTAAATGTGCAGAGAACTCATGCAGAAAGCCCACTTCTAGACCTGCTATCCATTTAAAATCTGTTATTAATTCTTCTAGTACCGTTACATCCTCTCAGTATCTTTCTTAGTCACTTCCCATATTTTGGACTCGAATGCTTTCCAGGAGTGTTTCTCACAGCTTGGTGTCACAGTAACCCTCTCTCAAGCAGTGTTTCAGCTGTGATGAGGAACCCCACAGGCAAGCCAAGAGTTAATGCCCCCCCTCAGACCAGCCAGGGGCCCTACAGCTGCTCCGAGCTGCCAAGCAATTAGGCTTGTCAACATCCCTCAAATAAACTCCGGCAGTATTATCAAACCCCATTGTTACCTGATCCCCCAGAGGCTGGGGAGGCTGTTATATCAAGACTGCAAGCTGCAAAGAGCCACGTCTGTTTTCTTTTTTTTAATTCTGGATGACCCATCCTTTACTTTACTGGTTGGAACTGAGGCTCAAGAAAGATGGATCTTTTGGGAAAGGATTAAATCTCTACTGTAATACCAGTCTGGTGGGAAATCATGGTGTGTTTTACTTAGGAACCACGTACAAAGCTGGCTTCCTTGTGGTTTTGCCTCAAAGCAATAGCCTGCTTCAGTGGACTACCTTAAAAATAACGGGATGCAAGCTGCTATCTTAAGGAGAAAACCGTTGCCAGAAAAGAGTATTTATTGTTCCATCTAGGGTTGCTACCTTGGAAATACAAAACCCAAGTCACTTCAGACAAAGGGCTGCTGTGCAGGCACAGATCAGTCTATGTGTGGGCCAAACTGGGCAGTGTGATTGGAAAGCAGGCAGATAACAACCCTACCTGAAGCCAAGGATGTGTTTGGAAGACTGAGTTCCAGGTTCAGTAGTGGCACAATAAGCCCATGTATTTACAGAGACATGCAAAGATGGCAAAACTACAGTTTTTCCTTGAATACATTATTTTTAGCTTTCATTTTTGTACAGAGACACTGAAAATTTGATCCGAACTAAGCAACGTGCTTTTGTCCATCTGAGTCTACAACCTATCTAAAACAATTGCCCTAAACTGACTTTGTGATTATTCCAGTTATTTTGCATTTTGAAGCCTGTTGCTCTGGGGACGACAGCAGCTAGCACCAGTGGGACAGGGAGGTGGGACTACCATGCCACCACCGTTTTGTTGGAATGGGTAAAGGGCAGTGATGTAGCAAGGACTTAGTAAAAGGCGCAGCAGTCCCAGACATCCCTCAGGGACAGACAGTACCCAGGGACAAAGATTGGCAAGCCCTGCGGCTGGATGAGTGCCAGGCATCTCTTCCAGGAAAGGATTTCAATTATGAGCATTTAGGGTGAAATCTTTTTGGTTTTTAGTAAAGCATAGTATGCTTTGCTTAAAATGTTTTGGGTTTGGTGACATTTTTAAGAGGAAGTAACTATACATTCTTTCTAGAAGGCTGAACAATTGCATGCAAATGCGCACAAGCTTACATCCACACAAAATAGGCTTTCAGCTTCTGGAGTTTCTTTTCGCTCAAAATCCAGAATTTCTATGTAAATCTTCATTTGGGTTCAAAACCATAAGATTTTAGTGGCTGCAGGCAAAATGTAAGGAGAGAGAAAAAACGCCTGATACAAAGAAAAGAGAATCTTGCAAGATGGAAAATACTCAGGACACAAAACTATTCTCTTTCAATGCACATATAATACGCTATGCATTCAGGTGGATAAGGTTTACGTTAGCATGAACACTGCTAACCCTTTTACATGGGTATGGAGAGGCTGACCCTTTAATACAGCAGCCATGATTTTTTCACTTTCATTGTACCAGGATGAGTCTCAGTGTTCAAATATGCTTTTTTCCACATATGAGAAATGGTATTGTATCAAGGCCAATGCTGAACTGCAAACTGATTTCCCTTCCCTACCCAAACCAGTTTGTGTTATTTGTAAATCTAACAATAACAAAGATTCAAAGGTCTATTACTCAGCGTCTCTTGATTTCCCTGTTTTATTTTGTGCCCCTTATCGATACTCTTCAGAGCTCAGGGCTGAAGCAACATAATGGGAGCCTGGAGACATTGTCTGCATCTCAACTAGGGTCTTGGCATTTGGTAACAACACCAGGTTGTCTTTTTTTCTCTTTTCAGAGCAAAACAGCTGGTGAGTATTTGAGTGTGTACTGGCGGCAGAGAACTTGTAGTAGAACTGGCCGTGACTACTGCTGTAGAAGCAGTTACAAGATACTAGCACTGAGCAGAGAGGCATGACAGATAACTAAGACAAAATGTAAAATATGCTTCTTTTCTGTTGGTCAGAAGTTACAGATTTTTCAAAAGGCTCAGGGTCTTTTCAGATGCTTTCTTCCACATTATGTACATGTCTTGCATGACTGAACAAAGTCTTCCCCTTAACCTGCAGGCTTCTTTCATTTAAGTTTTCTGAAACACCTTGCTATTATAGTGATGGAAGTTAGAGATTATTTAATGATGAATTCGCTGACATGTCAATAATGTTTATCTGATTACTTTGGAGGGTGAAGAGGGACTATAAGAGCTTGAGGGAAAAGCCCTGTTTGTTTCTAATGCCTCAAGAGGTATCATTTCTGAAAAAAGGAGAGTCTCTGTAGAAGAGATTTTTTTACTGAGCTTGGCAGATACATATTCGTAAATGTGCACATCAAATGCACATTAATACATTATTCACTCAGTCATTCAGATGAACTGACACATTTATTTAATCCTCAAAGACATGATAGTCTAGATCGACAGTACTAATATTAGTGGGAGACTGATAAAAATTGTGTATTTGCTTTTCTTACTGTACTTTATATTCCCCTCTAAAGTATTAACTCTTGGCTTTGTTATTCACAAATGCATCCATCTCTTATTCATGCATTACATAACAAACTGTCCATGCTGCAGCTGGTAGATATATCAGATAAATGCAGATTCTGACTTTAAAAGGGTAAAATATAGACAGAATTCTCAAGCCTGTAACTTTGACTCTGAAGTGCATGCACATGCACAGCCATATGCAAACCCTAAATATGTAAGTTTCTAAAGGTGCTGCCATTAAATTTTGTAAATAGCCTGGGAAGCCCAGCTTGAAAAAATTAGATTCCAGTCTTTATGAAACAAAGAACAATAATTTAAAAGAACTCTAGAGTTAAAAAAGAGGATTGAATTATACCAAATGACAGTTTCCCCTGCTTGCTATTAATATGCTTTTTTCTGAAATCATGCACATTGTCTATAGCTACACTGGGATATTATTTAAAATGGTGTCAATCTGGAAAAGCTCAGCAAAAGAGAGCGCAGCGGCTGCAGATGAACGCTAACATTACCAAGTGCCCAGTCAAGTCTCAACAACTCCCTGACACTGATCATTCCAAGTCAATCCTGGCATGCATAAATTTCTCTGTAACAGACAACATATTCCAAAGCATGTGCAAAACTACCTGCCCACACATTCATCAAAGTGTACGGTGAACTTTCATAAATCTCCTGTTACTTTTCCTCAGCTCTTTTTTTCTTGGCTGGTAAGAGTCACAGAGGATTTTTTTTTCCTTTTAACATTTCAGTATTTGATATTACACCAAGGCAGGGTGCTGCCTACATATTGGGTTAGTTTATGCAATACACTATAAAGTACAAAAATGACATGACAGGAAAGAAAAAAAGAGTTTTCTAATGTCTGTGACCTGAAAAAGAAAATGCGAGCAGCAAATACCCGATCGCAATTTTTATTAGGCAATTAGCTGATTGCTTTTGTGAAGTAGTGACAAACTTGAGATACCTGCAGTCAGTTGGTGAGCATAGGGATCTGGATCCCCACCCATCATAGATTCATAGTGCAATAGATTCATATACCTCAGCTTTGATATCTCCCATGGTTCAGGTTAAAAAAACCACACTCAATAAACAACTGTTCTGTCTCAATCATTTATGCCTTAAACACCATTGTCAAAGGGTAGCAAAGCATTGCTGAGGAAAAGTCTATATAAGAATATTGCCAGATGGATTTGTGCAGAAATGGATAATTAAGTAATGACCAATTAAAATACAATCTGTAAATCTAGTAACAGGAAAAATAAATTGTTACGATAGATGTTCATCAGTTTTGCATTTAAAATTGTTCACTCCTAATAATGAACTAGTATATTTTAATCTCAAATCAGTTTACTGTTTGTCTTCTTTTCATCTCTATTAAAAGCTGTATGTCCATTGACATAGCTACTTTCTGAATAACACTGCAAAAAGATGGGACTTAGTTTCTACACAAAAACCTATAGGAATCTGTGCTTTTCAAAAAGGTAAATCTGCAACAGAAAGATACTGCTAATATAGAAGAAAATGAGACTTAAACTATCCTCAGCAAACATCACTGGTAAAGCTTCATTAGTATGTATTTTCACATAATTCAATTAGCCAAAATACATACAAATGCTGGCAGTGCTGTTCCCTGCTCAGGGAGCGTCAGTGAAGCTTTAAACAGATCTGAAACAAAATTGCATAAATGGCATGTAAAGCCCTGTGCATACAAAGATACCTTCAGGGTTCTAATAAATTCATGAAACTTTTTAAAGTATGATTTCCTAGCAGGCAATCACTTTTAATTAACAGGATCACCTACAGCAACACATGTCCTTCAAAAACTTACATTATTTTTTCTTTTTGAATTTCAAAGTTTCTGTAGTAAAAGTTGAATAGCTGAGTAGCTTAACCTCAAAAGGATTGCAGGCTTTTATGACAGTTATAAACCACTGTGGTGCCTTCTTTATAAGAAGAAAAGATTCTTAACACAACAGAGAAAGAAGGAAATCTCTTTTTAGTCATAGCTAGAAGCAAGCATTTCCTCCAAAGGTCAGAAAACTTTTCCTCAGTTAAAGAATATTTTTAAGGACATTGCAGGCTACTTGTACAAGTAATCTCTGGTAATTTGCTGTATGAATTAAACATATAATTTCCAATGTTTATTATTTTTTATACTTCTGCATTTTCTTTTATTTCTCTGAGCTCTCAGTATACAGTTTTGGTAAACATGGGGGTGAACTGGTGAAACTGGCTTCCATAATGAGCTTTACATGAGAGAGAGCAATGGGAAGCTCATCTCTTTATTAAAAAAAAAATCGTACTAGTTTACTGAGCACATCTTTCAGGGCTGTGTGTTTGAGGTGGTGCTTGCCACTTGCTTAGAAGCACATTTCCATGTTCCAAAGCTGGCTAATCTTCTTACCTGCAGATTTAAAGTGACAAAATATTCCATATTTTGAGTTGGAAAGAAAATAACAGGAAAAGCATGGTAAAAATGATAGTGCCAAAGCCAAATTTTAAAGGGCCAAAGCCCTCTCCAGCCCTTATTTACATGAATCAAGCCATTGATAGTGGTACCTGAGAAACGTGAGCAGGATTTGCATAAATGAATTTAGGAATAAGGGTATTATAATAAACAAGGGTACATTGTGCCTGGTTTGGTCCAGGAGGTTTTACAGGCTATAGTGCTATGGATTGGATGCTGTGTGTCCTCTAACAGTGACCAATAGTACATATATTTTCTTTGCTTGATTTTGCGGCTTCCTTCCAGGTGACCGTCCATTTAGAACACAGGGAAGGTAGTAGAGGCTGAATTTATGTGTCTTAGCAGAACAGTCAGCCTCACATCGGCGGTATGCACAATGTCTTGTGTGAAAGTATTGGCACATTTTCCTTAGGTGCATTTTCTGACTTGGAGAAGAACAGATATGGTAAAGCTCTGGAAGTGGAGAGGGGAACAAGCACCCTTGGAGCATTTGAAAGTCCCACTCAAGAATTAGTTCTGAGGCACAGGTGGGCTTCTAAGAGGACCAAAAGAGTAAAAAGCATGTTTATGGATCAAACAGCCTTTCTGGCTAAAAGGAGCACGGCGCTTACAGTGCACCTGTATTTGAAATGAACATGTGAGGACAAAGTCATATGCCATATAGTACTGGCCGTGCTATAAGTGATTGTGCTGTGTGCATACCAAGATTCTCATAATGCTAAGCGTCATTTAGGTGAATGCACGCCCTGTGCGTACACATAGGGATGTCTCTGCTATGGCGTGAGCACCCTTTCATGGCACCCCAGCCAGGGGCAGCTTCAGCACATCCTCCTGTCTCGGCGTGGGGCCTTCTGCAACCTGCAACGGGGCGTTTCGGCTCTTTATTGCTTCTCTTCGAATTCTCTCTCTTCAAGCAGCCTCTCTCATCAGTAAATATGCCTATAGCTGCCTTTCCACCAACGGCTGTCCTGTCTCTTGTCTGGTGTTAGTCTCATCCTGTTTTCAAGCAGAAGCTTACAGGAGCTGAATACCTGCCATGCACCTGGTACTTTGGGCAAGTCCCCTCTCTGTGTGTTTGCTTTCTACCTGTCGTCATCTCTTTTGTACGTTAGACTGCCTTTGGAGCAGTGGCTCATTCTTCTGTTGTTGTACAGCACCCAGTAAATGTTGCTTTTATCTTGGCAGAGGCCTCTAGTTTTTACAGAAGGCCAAATACAGAGATTTACTCCTAAGAATAAGATAACATTTCTCTGTGTGGGGAATGCTAATGCTTTGTTGTTTGGAAATGCAAATAAAACTTTAGTCTACAGTCATATTATACACAAACAGTTACTCTACTGACGGTATTTCTGATCAGTCCAATAGACTGAATTTTGCTTTATTTTTGTTGAAATTAATGAGGCCTTGTGTACATGTATGCCTGTCTGTCCACCTGTACCACACAAAGCGTAATCCATGTCCAGTATTACAATGTGTGTGTGCATTTGTGTATCTAGTTTGACATGAATTACTGTATATTTTACTGTAGCCAGCAGCTGGATTATAAAGGACAACCACTGGACAATTAAAAAGCATTCAGAAGGACACAGCCACAGCACAATCATCAAGATACGCCGAAATAAATTAGCATCATGCAAAGTTAGGCAATGTTTAATTCATAGACTCTGCCTATATTTAGCCATCTTATTATTTGCAATATAATCCATTCATTTATTGAAGGTTAATGCCAAGTTTTTCTCCTGGGTATTTGGTAGATGTGTCACAGGGCAGTGTAGCCCTTTTGATTTCCATCTACTAGATGGACTGAATTTGCTATAGAAATATATATGCTTATGGGTGGGTGTGCACATGCAAGCTGCCTGATGTAAGCACGCTCAACAAAAATAGGGAGAATTCCCTAACCACTGTTGAGACACCTTCTGTCATCTCATTTTTCCTGGGAAAGACCACAGGCACAAAAGAAATATTAATAGTGGTTTATGAAAGAACAGTGTCACTGCCTTCATAAAGAGAATGCTGTTGATGTCGCAAATGTACACATAAGGATAATGACCGAAGAGAAGGTGAATCGCCATTCACTTTTGACGCACTCCATGAGACAGTAGAGGAAAGTCTCACAGGGCACCCTAGAAAGAACTCCTTTGAAAATGATATGAAATGTAGGAGGAGGACTGGGGAACAGAAAAAAAAGCATCAAAACGGTAGAGTTTGAGTGGAGACATTATAAAGTGAATGTCCTGAGACCGTATCTGGGAAATTATGTTTGTTCTGGTGCTGATGCGATCAAAAATAGAGCCAGCCTGATTGAATGGAGAATAGCCTAACCAGGTTGAACAAGGTGAATTAAACTGTTCTTTTGTAGAGTAGCTGGACTGGATTATGTAGAAATTTAATATATTTTTGACACGGTTTTGAAGGAATGTGATTTAGAATTAGTGACAAGATTTTGAAGGAGGAATACTTTTATATAGATCACACTGTCTAGGGATATGCCTGGTGCCAATCATTTTGATAGCTAAGCACAAGAGAGCCTGATTTTCAAAGGTGCTAAGCACACACACAGATCTTGTTCACTTCACAAAGAATGATTTTTTTCATGGTCCTTGGCACTTGAAAATCAGGCCGTACGTTTCTGACTGTTAAGGAACTACAGTGTTACTGTAAATGAGGAAGGACAAATCATAAAATCATATATATGGAGAGAAACACTGAGTCTTGTTGGACACAAGATGAGATCTTTTATTCAGAAGATAAAGCTCAGCATCGTAGAATTATCTTGGTAGCTGCACAGCTTAAAAATGCAGAAGAGGAAAGGCGCATCTGTAAAGCTGGCAAGCCAGTGTAGGTCTGACCAAAAATCTGTATTTCTACATAGTCTGCCAGCATTAGGGAAGGACTCAGAAGCAAAGGCTTCACTGGCGCTTTAGACTTTTGACTCTGGAGGAATTCTGCACCCATCTCTTTTGCATGTCTGATTTCCACATCTCCCTCTCACCTCTGTTGGCCATGTCTTCTATCATCTTGTCTAATCTTACTGGTGCCAGTTAGGTTCCCAGTTCCTAGGTTGTTCCTTGTGACCTTTCCTCAAGATACTGGAGAGCAATGTGTGGTAGGTGACATTACTGACAGAGTTAATTAATCTCTCAGATAATGGTGACAGCAGCAAAGGGGATCTCCTGCACACCGTGATTCTTCTCCATGGCCGCTCCATTTCCCTGGTGATACCCTCTACAAGGCAAAGTTTCTGTGGCAGACAGAAGTGTGCAGAGCCCAGTGGGAGAGAGGCAAGGTTTCTAGGTCAGGCTAGAAAATCAGGTGTGGTTTTTGGTTCACAAAACTTTCTTCTGGTCTGAAGCAGAAGTGCCAGCCAGCTAAGTAAAGGCTGGAAACAGTGTCTCTGAGTTGGACTTAACTGGTCAATTGGGCAATTTGAGAGAAAAGAGTGACTGGTACCTCCAGAGCGGGCAAAACAGTCGTTTGGTTTCCTTGGACAGAAAGAAAAGTGGGAGGGCTGGGAGACAGGCAGTTGCTGCAGCTGGGCCAGTGAGGACTGGGCATTACCTGACACCAGTCAACACCTACTCAGTGAATTTGTGATTGCTGGTATCCACTGGAGCTAGGAGTGCTTCCCTTCCGCTTCTCAAAAGTACGTGTTAATACATACATATCAATAGCATTTATTTGTTCACTCCTAGGCTTGCAATCAGCTTGCCTTTAGCTTTTGCATGAGGTTTTGACAACTGGAGACACCCATGCCTTCCCTTTCACTGTACGCTGTTGCACGAAGTGAGTGGAGTTAAGTTCTTCTTTACTGTCAGTCTGAGAAGGCTTGAGGTGTTGCACCTCCAGCTGGCTTCTCCACTGTTAAGAGAGGAAAGGATGTGTAGACTTCCATGGAAGCTATCACTCTCAGATCATATTTGGTTCTTATTTTCTTTTTGAATCAAGCAAACAATACTGACAAACTGCTTTCTCCACAAACTAACTGTGGCTGCCTCCTAACAGAGATTATCAACCATGGGTGCCATATTGTCAGACTGCAAAAGGTGGTCTGTACAGATTGCAGGAGAAACGAGTCAAACCCCACATATACTTATATTCCTATACAGCCAACTACATAAATGTGCAAAATGGGTAAAATAAAAATAATATTGACCTCAAACTCACTCAAATGAGCTCAAACTCACTTGTAGCTGTTTATAATCATAGAATCATAGAATCAT